>NW_028126836.1:0-87466 GCF_965231255.1 Vanellus vanellus
CAGCAAAGGTGCCAGCGGGGAAAAGTAATGCTGGTTCTCACTGCCTCCTGGAACCCTTTCAAATGCCACAGACAATTTGGCCCTCTCTGCTTTCCTGCGGACTCCATCCTCAAAAGCACCTGTTTTCGCTTTCGGCAGCCTCCGGAGCAAAAAAGACAAACGTCCAGCTTTTGCTGCCACAGCAAAGGTGCCAGCGGGGAAAAGTAATGCTGGTTCTCACTGCCTCCTGGAACCTGTTCAAATGCCCCAGACAATTTGGCCCTCTCTGCTTTCCTGCGGACTCCATCCTCAAAAGCACCTGTTTTCGCTTTCGGCAGCCTCCGGAGCAAAAAAGACATACGTCCAGCTTTTGCTGCCACAGCAAAGGTGCCAGCGGGGAAAAGTAATGCTGGTTCTCACTGCCTCCTGGAAACTCTTCAAATGCCACAGACAATTTGGCCCTCTCTGCTTTCCTGCGGACTCCATCCTCAAAAGCACCTGTTTTCACTTTCGGCAGCCTCCGGAGCAAAAAAGACAAACGTCCAGCTTTTGCTGCCACAGCAAAGGTGCCAGCGGGGAAAAGTAATGCTGGTTCTCACTGCCTCCTGGAACCCTTTCAAATGCCACAGACAATTTGGCCCTCTCTGCTTTCCTGCGGACTCCATCCTCAAAAGCACCTGTTTTCGCTTTCGGCAGCGTCCGGAGCAAAAAAGACAAACGTCCAGCTTTTGCTGCCACAGCAAAGGTGCCAGCGGGGAAAAGTAATGCTGGTTCTCACTGCCTCCTGGAACCTGTTCAAATGCCCCAGACAATTTGGCCCTCTCTGCTTTCCTGCGGACTCCATCCTCAAAAGCACCTGTTTTCGCTTTCGGCAGCCTCCGGAGCAAAAAAGACAAACGTCCAGCTTTTGCTGCCACAGCAAAGGTGCCAGCGGGGAAAAGTAATGCTGGTTCTCACTGCCTCCTGGAACCCTTTCAAATGCCCCAGACAATTAAGCCCTCTCTGCTTTCCTGCGGACTCCATCCTCAAAAGCGCCTTTTTTCACTTTCGGCGCCCTCCGGTGGTAAAAAGACAAACGTCCAGCTTTTGCTGCCACAGCAAAGGTGCCAGCGGGGAAAAGTGATGCTGGTTCTCGCTGCCTCCTGGAACTCTTTCAAATGCCCCAGACAATATGGCCCTCTCTGCTTTCTTGCGGACTCCATCCTCAAAAGCACCTATTTTCGCTTTCGGCAGCCTCCGGAGCAAAAAAGACAAACGTCCAGCTTTTGCTGCCACAGCAAAGGTGCCAGCGGGGAAAAGTAATGCTGGTTCTCACTGCCTCCTGGAACCCTTTCAAATGCCACAGACAATTTGGCCCTCTCTGCTTTCCTGTGGACTCCATCCTCAAAAGCACCTGTTTTCGCTTTCGGCAGCCTCCGGAGCAAAAAAGACAAACGTCCAGCTTTTGCTGCCACAGCAAAGGTGCCAGCGGGGAAAAGTAATGCTGGTTCTCACTGCCTCCTGGAACCCTTTCAAATGCCCCAGACAATTTGGCCCTCTCTGCTTTCCTGCGGACTCCATCCTCAAAAGCACCTGTTTTCGCTTTCGGCAGCCTCCGGAGCAAAAAAGACAAACGTCCAGCTTTTGCTGCCACAGCAAAGGTGCCAGCGGGGAAAAGTAATGCTGGTTCTCACTGCCTCCTGGAACCTGTTCAAATGCCACAGACAATTTGGCCCTCTCTGCTTTCCTGCGGACTCCATCCTCAAAAGCACCTGTTTTCGCTTTCGGCAGCCTCCGGAGCAAAAAAGACATACGTCCAGCTTTTGCTGCCACAGCAAAGGTGCCAGCGGGGAAAAGTAATGCTGGTTCTCACTGCCTCCTGGAAACTCTTCAAATGCCACAGACAATTTGGCCCTCTCTGCTTTCCTGCGGACTCCATCCTCAAAAGCACCTGTTTTCACTTTCGGCAGCCTCCGGAGCAAAAAAGACAAACGTCCAGCTTTTGCTGCCACAGCAAAGGTGCCAGCGGGGAAAAGTAATGCTGGTTCTCACTGCCTCCTGGAACCCTTTCAAATGCCACAGACAATTTGGCCCTCTCTGCTTTCCTGCGGACTCCATCCTCAAAAGCACCTGTTTTCGCTTTCGGCAGCCTCCGGAGCAAAAAAGACAAACGTCCAGCTTTTGCTGCCACAGCAAAGGTGCCAGCGGGGAAAAGTAATGCTGGTTCTCACTGCCTCCTGGAACCCTTTCAAATGCCACAGACAATTTGGCCCTCTCTGCTTTCCTGCGGACTCCATCCTCAAAAGCACCTGTTTTCACTTTCGGCAGCCTCCATTGCAAAAAATACAAACGTCCAGCTTTTGCTGCCACAGCAAAGGTGCCAGCGGGGAAAAGTAATGCTGGTTCTCACTGCCTCCTGGAACCCTTTCAAATGCCACAGACAATTTGGCCCTCTCTGCTTTCCTGTGGACTCCATCCTCAAAAGCACCTGTTTTCGCTTTCGGCAGCCTCCGGAGCAAAAAAGACAAACGTCCAGCTTTTGCTGCCACAGCAAAGGTGCCAGCGGGGAAAAGTAATGCTGGTTCTCACTGCCTCCTGGAACCTCTTCAAATGCCCCAGACAATTTGGCCCTCTCTGCTTTCCTGCGGACTCCATCCTCAAAAGCACCTGTTTTCGCTTTCGGCAGCGTCCGGAGCAAAAAAGACAAACGTCCAGCTTTTGCTGCCACAGCAAAGGTGCCAGCGGGGAAAAGTAATGCTGGTTCTCACTGCCTCCTGGAACCCTTTCAAATGCCCCAGACAATTAAGCCCTCTCTGCTTTCCTGCGGACTCCATCCTCAAAAGCGCCTTTTTTCACTTTCGGCGCCCTCCGGTGGTAAAAAGACAAACGTCCAGCTTTTGCTGCCACAGCAAAGGTGCCAGCGGGGAAAAGTGATGCTGGTTCTCACTGCCTCCTGGAACTCTTTCAAATGCCCCAGACAATTTGGCCCTCTCTGCTTTCCTGCGGACTCCATCCTCAAAAGCACCTATTTTCGCTTTCGGCAGCCTCCGGAGCAAAAAAGACAAACGTCCAGCTTTTGCTGCCACAGCAAAGGTGCCAGCGGGGAAAAGTAATGCTGGTTCTCACTGCCTCCTGGAACCCTTTCAAATGCCACAGACAATTTGGCCCTCTCTGCTTTCCTGTGGACTCCATCCTCAAAAGCACCTGTTTTCGCTTTCGGCAGCCTCCGGAGCAAAAAAGACAAACGTCCAGCTTTTGCTGCCACAGCAAAGGTGCCAGCGGGGAAAAGTAATGCTGGTTCTCACTGCCTCCTGGAACCCTTTCAAATGCCCCAGACAATTTGGCCCTCTCTGCTTTCCTGCGGACTCCATCCTCAAAAGCACCTGTTTTCGCTTTCGGCAGCCTCCGGAGCAAAAAAGACAAACGTCCAGCTTTTGCTGCCACAGCAAAGGTGCCAGCGGGGAAAAGTAATGCTGGTTCTCACTGCCTCCTGGAACCTCTTCAAATGCCCCAGACAATTTGGCCCTCTCTGCTTTCCTGCGGACTCCATCCTCAAAAGCACCTGTTTTCGCTTTCGGCAGCCTCCGGAGCAAAAAAGACAAACGTCCAGCTTTTGCTGCCACAGCAAAGGTGCCAGCGGGGAAAAGTAATGCTGGTTCTCACTGCCTCCTGGAACCCTTTCAAATGCCACAGACAATTTGGCCCTCTCTGCTTTCCTGCGGACTCCATCCTCAAAAGCACCTGTTTTCACTTTCGGCAGCCTCCGGAGCAAAAAAGACAAACGTCCAGCTTTTGCTGCCACAGCAAAGGTGCCAGCGGGGAAAAGTAATGCTGGTTCTCACTGCCTCCTGGAACTCTTTCAAATGCCACAGACAATTTGGCCCTCTCTGCTTTCCTGCGGACTCCATCCTCAAAAGAACCTATTTTCCCTTTCGGCGCCCTCCGGAGCAAAAAAGACAAACGTCCAGCTTTTGCTGCCACAGCAAAGGTGCCAGCGGGGAAAAGTAATGCTGGTTCTCACTGCCTCCTGGAACCCTTTCAAATGCCCCAGACAATTTGGCCCTCTCTGCTTTCCTGCGGACTCCATCCTCAAAAGCACCTGTTTTCGCTTTCGGCAGCCTCCGGAGCAAAAAAGACAAACGTCCAGCTTTTGCTGCCACAGCAAAGGTGCCAGCGGGGAAAAGTGATGCTGGTTCTCACTGCCTCCTGGAACCCTTTCAAATGCCACAGACAATTTGGCCCTCTCTGCTTTCCTGTGGACTCCATCCTCAAAAGCACCTGTTTTCGCTTTCGGCAGCCTCCGGAGCAAAAAAGACAAACGTCCAGCTTTTGCTGCCACAGCAAAGGTGCCAGCGGGGAAAAGTAATGCTGGTTCTCACTGCCTCCTGGAACCTGTTCAAATGCCACAGACAATTTGGCCCTCTCTGCTTTCCTGCGGACTCCATCCTCAAAAGCACCTGTTTTCGCTTTCGGCAGCCTCCGGAGCAAAAAAGACAAACGTCCAGCTTTTGCTGCCACAGCAAAGGTGCCAGCGGGGAAAAGTAATGCTGGTTCTCACTGCCTCCTGGAACCCTTTCAAATGCCCCAGACAATTAAGCCCTCTCTGCTTTCCTGCGGACTCCATCCTCAAAAGCGCCTTTTTTCACTTTCGGCGCCCTCCGGTGGTAAAAAGACAAACGTCCAGCTTTTGCTGCCACAGCAAAGGTGCCAGCGGGGAAAAGTGATGCTGGTTCTCACTGCCTCCTGGAACTCTTTCAAATGCCCCAGACAATATGGCCCTCTCTGCTTTCCTGCGGACTCCATCCTCAAAAGCACCTATTTTCGCTTTCGGCAGCCTCCGGAGCAAAAAAGACAAACGTCCAGCTTTTGCTGCCACAGCAAAGGTGCCAGCGGGGAAAAGTAATGCTGGTTCTCACTGCCTCCTGGAACCCTTTCAAATGCCACAGACAATTTGGCCCTCTCTGCTTTCCTGTGGACTCCATCCTCAAAAGCACCTGTTTTCGCTTTCGGCAGCCTCCGGAGCAAAAAAGACAAACGTCCAGCTTTTGCTGCCACAGCAAAGGTGCCAGCGGGGAAAAGTAATGCTGGTTCTCACTGCCTCCTGGAAACTCTTCAAATGCCACAGACAATTTGGCCCTCTCTGCTTTCCTGCGGACTCCATCCTCAAAAGCACCTGTTTTCGCTTTCGGCAGCCTCCGGAGCAAAAAAGACAAACGTCCAGCTTTTGCTGCCACAGCAAAGGTGCCAGCGGGGAAAAGTAATGCTGGTTCTCACTGCCTCCTGGAACCCTTTCAAATGCCACAGACAATTTGGCCCTCTCTGCTTTCCTGCGGACTCCATCCTCAAAAGCACCTGTTTTCGCTTTCGGCAGCCTCCATTGCAAAAAATACAAACGTCCAGCTTTTGCTGCCACAGCAAAGGTGCCAGCGGGGAAAAGTAATGCTGGTTCTCACTGCCTCCTGGAACCCTTTCAAATGCCACAGACAATTTGGCCCTCTCTGCTTTCCTGTGGACTCCATCCTCAAAAGCACCTGTTTTCGCTTTCGGCAGCCTCCGGAGCAAAAAAGACAAACGTCCAGCTTTTGCTGCCACAGCAAAGGTGCCAGCGGGGAAAAGTAATGCTGGTTCTCACTGCCTCCTGGAACCTCTTCAAATGCCCCAGACAATTTGGCCCTCTCTGCTTTCCTGCGGACTCCATCCTCAAAAGCACCTGTTTTCGCTTTTGGCAACCTCCGGAGCAAAAAAGACAAACGTCCAGCTTTTGCTGCCACAGCAAAGGTGCCAGCGGGGAAAAGTAATGCTGGTTCTCACTGCCTCCTGGAACCTCTTCAAATGCCCCAGACAATTTGGCCCTCTCTGCTTTCCTGCGGACTCCATCCTCAAAAGCACCTGTTTTCGCTTTCGGCAGCCTCCGGAGCAAAAAAGACAAACGTCCAGCTTTTGCTGCCACAGCAAAGGTGCCAGCGGGGAAAAGTGATGCTGGTTCTCACTGCCTCCTGGAACCCTTTCAAATGCCACAGACAATTTGGCCCTCTCTGCTTTCCTGTGGACTCCATCCTCAAAAGCACCTGTTTTCGCTTTCGGCAGCCTCCGGAGCAAAAAAGACAAACGTCCAGCTTTTGCTGCCACAGCAAAGGTGCCAGCGGGGAAAAGTAATGCTGGTTCTCACTGCCTCCTGGAACCCTTTCAAATGCCACAGACAATTTGGCCCTCTCTGCTTTCCTGCGGACTCCATCCTCAAAAGCACCTGTTTTCGCTTTCGGCAGCCTCCGGAGCAAAAAAGACAAACGTCCAGCTTTTGCTGCCACAGCAAAGGTGCCAGCGGGGAAAAGTGATGCTGGTTCTCACTGCCTCTTGGAACTCTTTCAAATGCCACAGACAATTTGGCCCTCTCTGCTTTCCTGCGGACTCCATCCTCAAAAGCACCTATTTTCGCTTTCGGCAGCCTCATACTCGTGGAGCAAAAAAGACAAACGTCCAGCTTTTGCTGCCACAGCAAAGGTGCCAGCGGGGAAAAGTGATGCTGGTTCTCACTGCCTCCTGGAACCCTTTCAAATGCCCCAGACAATTTGGCCCTCTCTGCTTTCCTGTGGACTCCATCCTCAAAAGCACCTGTTTTCGCTTTCGGCAGCCTCAAAAAGACAAACGTCCAGCTTTTGCTGCCACAGCAAAGGTGCCAGCGGGGAAAAGTAATGCTGGTTCTCACTGCCTCCTGGAACCTGTTCAAATGCCCCAGACAATTTGGCCCTCTCTGCTTTCCTGCGGACTCCATCCTCAAAAGCACCTGTTTTCGCTTTCGGCAGCCTCCGGAGCAAAAAAGACAAACGTCCAGCTTTTGCTGCCACAGCAAAGGTGCCAGCGGGGAAAAGTAATGCTGGTTCTCACTGCCTCCTGGAACCCTCTCAAATGCCCCAGACAATTAAGCCCTCTCTGCTTTCCTGCGGACTCCATCCTCAAAAGCGCCTTTTTTCAGTTTCAGCGCCCTCCGGAGGTAAAAAGACAAACGTCCAGCTTTTGCTGCCACAGCAAAGGTGCCAGCGGGGAAAAGTGATGCTGGTTCTCACTGCCTCCTGGAACTCTTTCAAATGCCACAGACAATTTGGCCCTCTCTGCTTTCCTGCGGACTCCATCCTCAAAAGCACCTATTTTCGCTTTCGGCAGCCTCCGGAGCAAAAAAGACAAACGTCCAGCTTTTGCTGCCACAGCAAAGGTGCCAGCGGGGAAAAGTAATGCTGGTTCTCACTGCCTCCTGGAACCCTTTCAAATGCCCCAGACAATTTGGCCCTCTCTGCTTTCCTGTGGACTCCATCCTCAAAAGCACCTGTTTTCGCTTTCAGCAGCCTCCGGAGCAAAAAAGACAAACGTCCAGCTTTTGCTGCCACAGCAAAGGTGCCAGCGGGGAAAAGTAATGCTGGTTCTCACTGCCTCCTGGAACCCTTTCAAATGCCCCAGACAATTTGGCCCTCTCTGCTTTCCTGCGGACTCCATCCTCAAAAGCACCTGTTTTCGCTTTCGGCAGCCTCCGGAGCAAAAAAGACAAACGTCCAGCTTTTGCTGCCACAGCAAAGGTGCCAGCGGGGAAAAGTAATGCTGGTTCTCACTGCCTCCTGGAACCCTTTCAAATGCCCCAGACAATTTGGCCCTCTCTGCTTTCCTGCGGACTCCATCCTCAAAAGCACCTGTTTTCGCTTTCGGCAGCCTCCGGAGCAAAAAAGACAAACGTCCAGCTTTTGCTGCCACAGCAAAGGTGCCAGCGGGGAAAAGTAATGCTGGTTCTCACTGCCTCCTGGAACCTCTTCAAATGCCACAGACAATTTGGCCCTCTCTGCTTTCCTGCGGACTCCATCCTCAAAAGCACCTGTTTTCACTTTCGGCAGCCTCCGGAGCAAAAAAGACAAACGTCCAGCTTTTGCTGCCACAGCAAAGGTGCCAGCGGGGAAAAGTAATGCTGGTTCTCACTGCCTCCTGGAACCCTTTCAAATGCCACAGACAATTTGGCCCTCTCTGCTTTCCTGCGGACTCCATCCTCAAAAGCACCTGTTTTCGCTTTCGGCAGCCTCCATTGCAAAAAATACAAACGTCCAGCTTTTGCTGCCACAGCAAAGGTGCCAGCGGGGAAAAGTAATGCTGGTTCTCACTGCCTCCTGGAACCCTTTCAAATGCCACAGACAATTTGGCCCTCTCTGCTTTCCTGTGGACTCCATCCTCAAAAGCACCTGTTTTCGCTTTCGGCAGCCTCCGGAGCAAAAAAGACAAACGTCCAGCTTTTGCTGCCACAGCAAAGGTGCCAGCGGGGAAAAGTAATGCTGGTTCTCACTGCCTCCTGGAACCTCTTCAAATGCCCCAGACAATTTGGCCCTCTCTGCTTTCCTGCGGACTCCATCCTCAAAAGCACCTGTTTTCGCTTTTGGCAACCTCCGGAGCAAAAAAGACAAACGTCCAGCTTTTGCTGCCACAGCAAAGGTGCCAGCGGGGAAAAGTAATGCTGGTTCTCACTGCCTCCTGGAACCTCTTCAAATGCCCCAGACAATTTGGCCCACTCTGCTTTCCTGCGGACTCCATCCTCAAAAGCACCTGTTTTCGCTTTCGGCAGCCTCCGGAGCAAAAAAGACAAACGTCCAGCTTTTGCTGCCACAGCAAAGGTGCCAGCGGGGAAAAGTAATGCTGGTTCTCACTGCCTCCTGGAACCCTTTCAAATGCCCCAGACAATTTGGCCCTCTCTGCTTTCCTGCGGACTCCATCCTCAAAAGCACCTGTTTTCGCTTTCGGCAGCCTCCGGAGCAAAAAAGACAAACGTCCAGCTTTTGCTGCCACAGCAAAGGTGCCAGCGGGGAAAAGTAATGCTGGTTCTCACTGCCTCCTGGAACCCTTTCAAATGCCCCAGACAATTAAGCTCTCTCTGCTTTCCTGCGGACTCTATCCTCAAAAGCGCCTTTTTTCACTTTCGGTGCCCTCCGGTCGTAAAAAGACAAACGTCCAGCTTTTGCTGCCACAGCAAAGGTGCCAGCGGGGAAAAGTGATGCTGGTTCTCACTGCCTCCTGGAACTCTTTCAAATGCCCCAGACAATTTGGCCCTCTCTGCTTTCCTGCGGACTCCATCCTCAAAAGCACCTGTTTTCGCTTTCGGCAGCCTCCGGAGCAAAAAAGACAAACGTCCAGCTTTTGCTGCCACAGCAAAGGTGCCAGCGGGGAAAAGTAATGCTGGTTCTCACTGCCTCCTGGAACCCTTTCAAATGCCACAGACAATTTGGCCCTCTCTGCTTTCCTGTGGACTCCATCCTCAAAAGCACCTGTTTTCGCTTTCGGCAGCCTCCGGAGCAAAAAAGACAAACGTCCAGCTTTTGCTGCCACAGCAAAGGTGCCAGCGGGGAAAAGTAATGCTGGTTCTCACTGCCTCCTGGAACCCTTTCAAATGCCCCAGACAATTTGGCCCTCTCTGCTTTCCTGCGGACTCCATCCTCAAAAGCACCTGTTTTCGCTTTCGGCAGCGTCCGGAGCAAAAAAGACAAACGTCCAGCTTTTGCTGCCACAGCAAAGGTGCCAGCGGGGAAAAGTAATGCTGGTTCTCACTGCCTCCTGGAACCTGTTCAAATGCCACAGACAATTTGGCCCTCTCTGCTTTCCTGCGGACTCCATCCTCAAAAGCACCTGTTTTCGCTTTCGGCAGCCTCCGGAGCAAAAAAGACAAACGTCCAGCTTTTGCTGCCACAGCAAAGGTGCCAGCGGGGAAAAGTAATGCTGGTTCTCACTGCCTCCTGGAACCCTTTCAAATGCCCCAGACAATTTGGCCCTCTCTGCTTTCCTGTGGACTCCATCCTCAAAAGCACCTGTTTTCGCTTTCGGCAGCCTCCGGAGCAAAAAAGACAACCGTCCAGCTTTTGCTGCCACAGCAAAGGTGCCAGCGGGGAAAAGTAATGCTGGTTCTCACTGCCTCCTGGAACCCTTTCAAATGCCCCAGACAATTTGGCCCTCTCTGCTTTCCTGCGGACTCCATCCTCAAAAGCACCTGTTTTCGCTTTCGGCAGCGTCCGGAGCAAAAAAGACAAACGTCCAGCTTTTGCTGCCACAGCAAAGGTGCCAGCGGGGAAAAGTAATGCTGGTTCTCACTGCCTCCTGGAACCTCTTCAAATGCCACAGACAATTTGGCCCTCTCTGCTTTCCTGCAGACTCCATCCTCAAAAGCACCTGTTTTCGCTTTCGGCAGCCTCCGGAGCAAAAAAGACAAACGTCCAGCTTTTGCTGCCACAGCAAAGGTGCCAGCGGGGAAAAGTAATGCTGGTTCTCACTGCCTCCTGGAACCCTTTCAAATGCCACAGACAATTAAGCCCTCTCTGCTTTCCTGCGGACTCTATCCTCAAAAGCGCCTTTTTTCACTTTCGGCGCCCTCCGGTCGTAAAAAGACAAACGTCCAGCTTTTGCTGCCACAGCAAAGGTGCCAGCGGGGAAAAGTGATGCTGGTTCTCACTGCCTCTTGGAACTCTTTCAAATGCCACAGACAATTTGGCCCTCTCTGCTTTCCTGCGGACTCCATCCTCAAAAGCACCTATTTTCGCTTTCGGCAGCCTCCGGAGCAAAAAAGACAAACGTCCAGCTTTTGCTGCCACAGCAAAGGTGCCAGCGGGGAAAAGTAATGCTGGTTCTCACTGCCTCCTGGAACCCTTTCAAATGCCCCAGACAATTTGGCCCTCTCTGCTTTCCTGCGGACTCCATCCTCAAAAGCGCCTTTTTTCACTTTCGGCGCCCTCCGGTGGTAAAAAGACAAACGTCCAGCTTTTGCTGCCACAGCAAAGGTGCCAGCGGGGAAAAGTGATGCTGGTTCTCACTGCCTCCTGGAACTCTTTCAAATGCCCCAGACAATATGGCCCTCTCTGCTTTCCTGCGGACTCCATCCTCAAAAGCACCTATTTTCGCTTTCGGCAGCCTCCGGAGCAAAAAAGACAAACGTCCAGCTTTTGCTGCCACAGCAAAGGTGCCAGCGGGGAAAAGTAATGCTGGTTCTCACTGCCTCCTGGAACCCTTTCAAATGCCACAGACAATTTGGCCCTCTCTGCTTTCCTGTGGACTCCATCCTCAAAAGCACCTGTTTTCGCTTTCGGCAGCCTCCGGAGCAAAAAAGACAAACGTCCAGCTTTTGCTGCCACAGCAAAGGTGCCAGCGGGGAAAAGTAATGCTGGTTCTCACTGCCTCCTGGAAACTCTTCAAATGCCACAGACAATTTGGCCCTCTCTGCTTTCCTGCGGACTCCATCCTCAAAAGCACCTGTTTTCGCTTTCGGCAGCCTCCGGAGCAAAAAAGACAAACGTCCAGCTTTTGCTGCCACAGCAAAGGTGCCAGCGGGGAAAAGTAATGCTGGTTCTCACTGCCTCCTGGAACCCTTTCAAATGCCACAGACAATTTGGCCCTCTCTGCTTTCCTGCGGACTCCATCCTCAAAAGCACCTGTTTTCGCTTTCGGCAGCCTCCATTGCAAAAAATACAAACGTCCAGCTTTTGCTGCCACAGCAAAGGTGCCAGCGGGGAAAAGTAATGCTGGTTCTCACTGCCTCCTGGAACCCTTTCAAATGCCACAGACAATTTGGCCCTCTCTGCTTTCCTGTGGACTCCATCCTCAAAAGCACCTGTTTTCGCTTTCGGCAGCCTCCGGAGCAAAAAAGACAAACGTCCAGCTTTTGCTGCCACAGCAAAGGTGCCAGCGGGGAAAAGTAATGCTGGTTCTCACTGCCTCCTGGAACCTCTTCAAATGCCCCAGACAATTTGGCCCTCTCTGCTTTCCTGCGGACTCCATCCTCAAAAGCACCTGTTTTCGCTTTTGGCAACCTCCGGAGCAAAAAAGACAAACGTCCAGCTTTTGCTGCCACAGCAAAGGTGCCAGCGGGGAAAAGTAATGCTGGTTCTCACTGCCTCCTGGAACCTCTTCAAATGCCCCAGACAATTTGGCCCTCTCTGCTTTCCTGCGGACTCCATCCTCAAAAGCACCTGTTTTCGCTTTCGGCAGCCTCCGGAGCAAAAAAGACAAACGTCCAGCTTTTGCTGCCACAGCAAAGGTGCCAGCGGGGAAAAGTGATGCTGGTTCTCACTGCCTCCTGGAACCCTTTCAAATGCCACAGACAATTTGGCCCTCTCTGCTTTCCTGTGGACTCCATCCTCAAAAGCACCTGTTTTCGCTTTCGGCAGCCTCCGGAGCAAAAAAGACAAACGTCCAGCTTTTGCTGCCACAGCAAAGGTGCCAGCGGGGAAAAGTAATGCTGGTTCTCACTGCCTCCTGGAACCCTTTCAAATGCCCCAGACAATTTGGCCCTCTCTGCTTTCCTGCGGACTCCATCCTCAAAAGCACCTGTTTTCGCTTTCGGCAGCCTCCGGAGCAAAAAAGACAAACGTCCAGCTTTTGCTGCCACAGCAAAGGTGCCAGCGGGGAAAAGTGATGCTGGTTCTCACTGCCTCTTGGAACTCTTTCAAATGCCACAGACAATTTGGCCCTCTCTGCTTTCCTGCGGACTCCATCCTCAAAAGCACCTATTTTCGCTTTCGGCAGCCTCCGGAGCAAAAAAGACAAACGTCCAGCTTTTGCTGCCACAGCAAAGGTGCCAGCGGGGAAAAGTGATGCTGGTTCTCACTGCCTCCTGGAACCCTTTCAAATGCCCCAGACAATTTGGCCCTCTCTGCTTTCCTGTGGACTCCATCCTCAAAAGCACCTGTTTTCGCTTTCGGCAGCCTCCGGAGCAAAAAAGACAAACGTCCAGCTTTTGCTGCCACAGCAAAGGTGCCAGCGGGGAAAAGTAATGCTGGTTCTCACTGCCTCCTGGAACCTGTTCAAATGCCCCAGACAATTTGGCCCTCTCTGCTTTCCTGCGGACTCCATCCTCAAAAGCACCTGTTTTCGCTTTCGGCAGCCTCCGGAGCAAAAAAGACAAACGTCCAGCTTTTGCTGCCACAGCAAAGGTGCCAGCGGGGAAAAGTAATGCTGGTTCTCACTGCCTCCTGGAACCCTCTCAAATGCCCCAGACAATTAAGCCCTCTCTGCTTTCCTGCGGACTCCATCCTCAAAAGCGCCTTTTTTCAGTTTCAGCGCCCTCCGGAGGTAAAAAGACAAACGTCCAGCTTTTGCTGCCACAGCAAAGGTGCCAGCGGGGAAAAGTGATGCTGGTTCTCACTGCCTCCTGGAACTCTTTCAAATGCCACAGACAATTTGGCCCTCTCTGCTTTCCTGCGGACTCCATCCTCAAAAGCACCTATTTTCGCTTTCGGCAGCCTCCGGAGCAAAAAAGACAAACGTCCAGCTTTTGCTGCCACAGCAAAGGTGCCAGCGGGGAAAAGTAATGCTGGTTCTCACTGCCTCCTGGAACCCTTTCAAATGCCCCAGACAATTTGGCCCTCTCTGCTTTCCTGTGGACTCCATCCTCAAAAGCACCTGTTTTCGCTTTCAGCAGCCTCCGGAGCAAAAAAGACAAACGTCCAGCTTTTGCTGCCACAGCAAAGGTGCCAGCGGGGAAAAGTAATGCTGGTTCTCACTGCCTCCTGGAACCCTTTCAAATGCCCCAGACAATTTGGCCCTCTCTGCTTTCCTGCGGACTCCATCCTCAAAAGCACCTGTTTTCGCTTTCGGCAGCCTCCGGAGCAAAAAAGACAAACGTCCAGCTTTTGCTGCCACAGCAAAGGTGCCAGCGGGGAAAAGTAATGCTGGTTCTCACTGCCTCCTGGAACCCTTTCAAATGCCCCAGACAATTTGGCCCTCTCTGCTTTCCTGCGGACTCCATCCTCAAAAGCACCTGTTTTCGCTTTCGGCAGCCTCCGGAGCAAAAAAGACAAACGTCCAGCTTTTGCTGCCACAGCAAAGGTGCCAGCGGGGAAAAGTAATGCTGGTTCTCACTGCCTCCTGGAACCTCTTCAAATGCCACAGACAATTTGGCCCTCTCTGCTTTCCTGCGGACTCCATCCTCAAAAGCACCTGTTTTCACTTTCGGCAGCCTCCGGAGCAAAAAAGACAAACGTCCAGCTTTTGCTGCCACAGCAAAGGTGCCAGCGGGGAAAAGTAATGCTGGTTCTCACTGCCTCCTGGAACCCTTTCAAATGCCACAGACAATTTGGCCCTCTCTGCTTTCCTGCGGACTCCATCCTCAAAAGCACCTGTTTTCGCTTTCGGCAGCCTCCATTGCAAAAAATACAAACGTCCAGCTTTTGCTGCCACAGCAAAGGTGCCAGCGGGGAAAAGTAATGCTGGTTCTCACTGCCTCCTGGAACCCTTTCAAATGCCACAGACAATTTGGCCCTCTCTGCTTTCCTGTGGACTCCATCCTCAAAAGCACCTGTTTTCGCTTTCGGCAGCCTCCGGAGCAAAAAAGACAAACGTCCAGCTTTTGCTGCCACAGCAAAGGTGCCAGCGGGAAAAGTAATGCTGGTTCTCACTGCCTCCTGGAACCTCTTCAAATGCCCCAGACAATTTGGCCCTCTCTGCTTTCCTGCGGACTCCATCCTCAAAAGCACCTGTTTTCGCTTTTGGCAACCTCCGGAGCAAAAAAGACAAACGTCCAGCTTTTGCTGCCACAGCAAAGGTGCCAGCGGGGAAAAGTAATGCTGGTTCTCACTGCCTCCTGGAACCTCTTCAAATGCCCCAGACAATTTGGCCCACTCTGCTTTCCTGCGGACTCCATCCTCAAAAGCACCTGTTTTCGCTTTCGGCAGCCTCCGGAGCAAAAAAGACAAACGTCCAGCTTTTGCTGCCACAGCAAAGGTGCCAGCGGGGAAAAGTAATGCTGGTTCTCACTGCCTCCTGGAACCCTTTCAAATGCCCCAGACAATTTGGCCCTCTCTGCTTTCCTGCGGACTCCATCCTCAAAAGCACCTGTTTTCGCTTTCGGCAGCCTCCGGAGCAAAAAAGACAAACGTCCAGCTTTTGCTGCCACAGCAAAGGTGCCAGCGGGGAAAAGTAATGCTGGTTCTCACTGCCTCCTGGAACCCTTTCAAATGCCCCAGACAATTAAGCTCTCTCTGCTTTCCTGCGGACTCTATCCTCAAAAGCGCCTTTTTTCACTTTCGGTGCCCTCCGGTCGTAAAAAGACAAACGTCCAGCTTTTGCTGCCACAGCAAAGGTGCCAGCGGGGAAAAGTGATGCTGGTTCTCACTGCCTCCTGGAACTCTTTCAAATGCCCCAGACAATTTGGCCCTCTCTGCTTTCCTGCGGACTCCATCCTCAAAAGCACCTGTTTTCGCTTTCGGCAGCCTCCGGAGCAAAAAAGACAAACGTCCAGCTTTTGCTGCCACAGCAAAGGTGCCAGCGGGGAAAAGTAATGCTGGTTCTCACTGCCTCCTGGAACCCTTTCAAATGCCACAGACAATTTGGCCCTCTCTGCTTTCCTGTGGACTCCATCCTCAAAAGCACCTGTTTTCGCTTTCGGCAGCCTCCGGAGCAAAAAAGACAAACGTCCAGCTTTTGCTGCCACAGCAAAGGTGCCAGCGGGGAAAAGTAATGCTGGTTCTCACTGCCTCCTGGAACCCTTTCAAATGCCCCAGACAATTTGGCCCTCTCTGCTTTCCTGCGGACTCCATCCTCAAAAGCACCTGTTTTCGCTTTCGGCAGCGTCCGGAGCAAAAAAGACAAACGTCCAGCTTTTGCTGCCACAGCAAAGGTGCCAGCGGGGAAAAGTAATGCTGGTTCTCACTGCCTCCTGGAACCTGTTCAAATGCCACAGACAATTTGGCCCTCTCTGCTTTCCTGCGGACTCCATCCTCAAAAGCACCTGTTTTCGCTTTCGGCAGCCTCCGGAGCAAAAAAGACAAACGTCCAGCTTTTGCTGCCACAGCAAAGGTGCCAGCGGGGAAAAGTAATGCTGGTTCTCACTGCCTCCTGGAACCCTTTCAAATGCCCCAGACAATTTGGCCCTCTCTGCTTTCCTGTGGACTCCATCCTCAAAAGCACCTGTTTTCGCTTTCGGCAGCCTCCGGAGCAAAAAAGACAACCGTCCAGCTTTTGCTGCCACAGCAAAGGTGCCAGCGGGGAAAAGTAATGCTGGTTCTCACTGCCTCCTGGAACCCTTTCAAATGCCCCAGACAATTTGGCCCTCTCTGCTTTCCTGCGGACTCCATCCTCAAAAGCACCTGTTTTCGCTTTCGGCAGCGTCCGGAGCAAAAAAGACAAACGTCCAGCTTTTGCTGCCACAGCAAAGGTGCCAGCGGGGAAAAGTAATGCTGGTTCTCACTGCCTCCTGGAACCTCTTCAAATGCCACAGACAATTTGGCCCTCTCTGCTTTCCTGCAGACTCCATCCTCAAAAGCACCTGTTTTCGCTTTCGGCAGCCTCCGGAGCAAAAAAGACAAACGTCCAGCTTTTGCTGCCACAGCAAAGGTGCCAGCGGGGAAAAGTAATGCTGGTTCTCACTGCCTCCTGGAACCCTTTCAAATGCCACAGACAATTAAGCCCTCTCTGCTTTCCTGCGGACTCTATCCTCAAAAGCGCCTTTTTTCACTTTCGGCGCCCTCCGGTCGTAAAAAGACAAACGTCCAGCTTTTGCTGCCACAGCAAAGGTGCCAGCGGGGAAAAGTGATGCTGGTTCTCACTGCCTCTTGGAACTCTTTCAAATGCCACAGACAATTTGGCCCTCTCTGCTTTCCTGCGGACTCCATCCTCAAAAGCACCTATTTTCGCTTTCGGCAGCCTCCGGAGCAAAAAAGACAAACGTCCAGCTTTTGCTGCCACAGCAAAGGTGCCAGCGGGGAAAAGTAATGCTGGTTCTCACTGCCTCCTGGAACCTGTTCAAATGCCCCAGACAATTTGGCCCTCTCTGCTTTCCTGCGGACTCCATCCTCAAAAGCACCTGTTTTCGCTTTCGGCAGCCTCCGGAGCAAAAAAGACAAACGTCCAGCTTTTGCTGCCACAGCAAAGGTGCCAGCGGGGAAAAGTAATGCTGGTTCTCACTGCCTCCTGGAACCCTTTCAAATGCCACAGACAATTTGGCCCTCTCTGCTTTCCTGCGGACTCCATCCTCAAAAGCACCTGTTTTCGCTTTCGGCAGCGTCCGGAGCAAAAAAGACAAACGTCCAGCTTTTGCTGCCACAGCAAAGGTGCCAGCGGGGAAAAGTAATGCTGGTTCTCACTGCCTCCTGGAACCCTTTCAAATGCCCCAGACAATTAAGCCCTCTCTGCTTTCCTGCGGACTCTATCCTCAAAAGCGCCTTTTTTCACTTTCGGCGCCCTCCGGTGGTAAAAAGACAAACGTCCAGCTTTTGCTGCCACAGCAAAGGTGCCAGCGGGGAAAAGTGATGCTGGTTCTCACTGCCTCTTGGAACTCTTTCAAATGCCACAGACAATTTGGCCCTCTCTGCTTTCCTGCGGACTCCATCCTCAAAAGCACCTGTTTTCGCTTTCGGCAGCGTCCGGAGCAAAAAAGACAAACGTCCAGCTTTTGCTGCCACAGCAAAGGTGCCAGCGGGGAAAAGTAATGCTGGTTCTCACTGCCTCCTGGAACCTGTTCAAATGCCACAGACAATTTGGCCCTCTCTGCTTTCCTGCGGACTCCATCCTCAAAAGCACCTGTTTTCGCTTTCGGCAGCCTCCGGAGCAAAAAAGACATACGTCCAGCTTTTGCTGCCACAGCAAAGGTGCCAGCGGGGAAAAGTAATGCTGGTTCTCACTGCCTCCTGGAACCCTTTCAAATGCCCCAGACAATTTGGCCCTCTCTGCTTTCCTGCGGACTCCATCCTCAAAAGCACCTGTTTTCGCTTTCGGCAGCCTCCGGAGCAAAAAAGACAAACGTCCAGCTTTTGCTGCCACAGCAAAGGTGCCAGCGGGGAAAAGTAATGCTGGTTCTCACTGCCTCCTGGAACCTCTTCAAATGCCACAGACAATTTGGCCCTCTCTGCTTTCCTGCGGACTCCATCCTCAAAAGCACCTGTTTTCACTTTCGGCAGCCTCCGGAGCAAAAAAGACAAACGTCCAGCTTTTGCTGCCACAGCAAAGGTGCCAGCGGGGAAAAGTAATGCTGGTTCTCACTGCCTCCTGGAACCCTTTCAAATGCCACAGACAATTTGGCCCTCTCTGCTTTCCTGCGGACTCTATCCTCAAAAGCGCCTTTTTTCACTTTCGGTGCCCTCCGGTCGTAAAAAGACAAACGTCCAGCTTTTGCTGCCACAGCAAAGGTGCCAGCGGGGAAAAGTGATGCTGGTTCTCACTGCCTCCTGGAACTCTTTCAAATGCCCCAGACAATTTGGCCCTCTCTGCTTTCCTGCGGACTCCATCCTCAAAAGCACCTGTTTTCGCTTTCGGCAGCCTCCGGAGCAAAAAAGACAAACGTCCAGCTTTTGCTGCCACAGCAAAGGTGCCAGCGGGGAAAAGTAATGCTGGTTCTCACTGCCTCCTGGAACCCTTTCAAATGCCACAGACAATTTGGCCCTCTCTGCTTTCCTGTGGACTCCATCCTCAAAAGCACCTGTTTTCGCTTTCGGCAGCCTCCGGAGCAAAAAAGACAAACGTCCAGCTTTTGCTGCCACAGCAAAGGTGCCAGCGGGGAAAAGTAATGCTGGTTCTCACTGCCTCCTGGAACCCTTTCAAATGCCCCAGACAATTTGGCCCTCTCTGCTTTCCTGCGGACTCCATCCTCAAAAGCACCTGTTTTCGCTTTCGGCAGCGTCCGGAGCAAAAAAGACAAACGTCCAGCTTTTGCTGCCACAGCAAAGGTGCCAGCGGGGAAAAGTAATGCTGGTTCTCACTGCCTCCTGGAACCTGTTCAAATGCCACAGACAATTTGGCCCTCTCTGCTTTCCTGCGGACTCCATCCTCAAAAGCACCTGTTTTCGCTTTCGGCAGCCTCCGGAGCAAAAAAGACAAACGTCCAGCTTTTGCTGCCACAGCAAAGGTGCCAGCGGGGAAAAGTAATGCTGGTTCTCACTGCCTCCTGGAACCCTTTCAAATGCCCCAGACAATTTGGCCCTCTCTGCTTTCCTGTGGACTCCATCCTCAAAAGCACCTGTTTTCGCTTTCGGCAGCCTCCGGAGCAAAAAAGACAACCGTCCAGCTTTTGCTGCCACAGCAAAGGTGCCAGCGGGGAAAAGTGATGCTGGTTCTCACTGCCTCCTGGAACTCTTTCAAATGCCCCAGACAATTTGGCCCTCTCTGCTTTCCTGCGGACTCCATCCTCAAAAGCACCTGTTTTCGCTTTCGGCAGCCTCCGGAGCAAAAAAGACAAACGTCCAGCTTTTGCTGCCACAGCAAAGGTGCCAGCGGGGAAAAGTAATGCTGGTTCTCACTGCCTCCTGGAACCCTTTCAAATGCCACAGACAATTTGGCCCTCTCTGCTTTCCTGTGGACTCCATCCTCAAAAGCACCTGTTTTCGCTTTCGGCAGCCTCCGGAGCAAAAAAGACAAACGTCCAGCTTTTGCTGCCACAGCAAAGGTGCCAGCGGGGAAAAGTAATGCTGGTTCTCACTGCCTCCTGGAACCCTTTCAAATGCCCCAGACAATTTGGCCCTCTCTGCTTTCCTGCGGACTCCATCCTCAAAAGCACCTGTTTTCGCTTTCGGCAGCGTCCGGAGCAAAAAAGACAAACGTCCAGCTTTTGCTGCCACAGCAAAGGTGCCAGCGGGGAAAAGTAATGCTGGTTCTCACTGCCTCCTGGAACCTGTTCAAATGCCACAGACAATTTGGCCCTCTCTGCTTTCCTGCGGACTCCATCCTCAAAAGCACCTGTTTTCGCTTTCGGCAGCCTCCGGAGCAAAAAAGACAAACGTCCAGCTTTTGCTGCCACAGCAAAGGTGCCAGCGGGGAAAAGTAATGCTGGTTCTCACTGCCTCCTGGAACCCTTTCAAATGCCCCAGACAATTTGGCCCTCTCTGCTTTCCTGTGGACTCCATCCTCAAAAGCACCTGTTTTCGCTTTCGGCAGCCTCCGGAGCAAAAAAGACAACCGTCCAGCTTTTGCTGCCACAGCAAAGGTGCCAGCGGGGAAAAGTAATGCTGGTTCTCACTGCCTCCTGGAACCCTTTCAAATGCCCCAGACAATTTGGCCCTCTCTGCTTTCCTGCGGACTCCATCCTCAAAAGCACCTGTTTTCGCTTTCGGCAGCGTCCGGAGCAAAAAAGACAAACGTCCAGCTTTTGCTGCCACAGCAAAGGTGCCAGCGGGGAAAAGTAATGCTGGTTCTCACTGCCTCCTGGAACCTCTTCAAATGCCACAGACAATTTGGCCCTCTCTGCTTTCCTGCAGACTCCATCCTCAAAAGCACCTGTTTTCGCTTTCGGCAGCCTCCGGAGCAAAAAAGACAAACGTCCAGCTTTTGCTGCCACAGCAAAGGTGCCAGCGGGGAAAAGTAATGCTGGTTCTCACTGCCTCCTGGAACCCTTTCAAATGCCACAGACAATTAAGCCCTCTCTGCTTTCCTGCGGACTCTATCCTCAAAAGCGCCTTTTTTCACTTTCGGCGCCCTCCGGTCGTAAAAAGACAAACGTCCAGCTTTTGCTGCCACAGCAAAGGTGCCAGCGGGGAAAAGTGATGCTGGTTCTCACTGCCTCTTGGAACTCTTTCAAATGCCACAGACAATTTGGCCCTCTCTGCTTTCCTGCGGACTCCATCCTCAAAAGCACCTATTTTCGCTTTCGGCAGCCTCCGGAGCAAAAAAGACAAACGTCCAGCTTTTGCTGCCACAGCAAAGGTGCCAGCGGGGAAAAGTAATGCTGGTTCTCACTGCCTCCTGGAACCTGTTCAAATGCCCCAGACAATTTGGCCCTCTCTGCTTTCCTGCGGACTCCATCCTCAAAAGCACCTGTTTTCGCTTTCGGCAGCCTCCGGAGCAAAAAAGACAAACGTCCAGCTTTTGCTGCCACAGCAAAGGTGCCAGCGGGGAAAAGTAATGCTGGTTCTCACTGCCTCCTGGAACCCTTTCAAATGCCACAGACAATTTGGCCCTCTCTGCTTTCCTGCGGACTCCATCCTCAAAAGCACCTGTTTTCGCTTTCGGCAGCGTCCGGAGCAAAAAAGACAAACGTCCAGCTTTTGCTGCCACAGCAAAGGTGCCAGCGGGGAAAAGTAATGCTGGTTCTCACTGCCTCCTGGAACCCTTTCAAATGCCCCAGACAATTAAGCCCTCTCTGCTTTCCTGCGGACTCTATCCTCAAAAGCGCCTTTTTTCACTTTCGGCGCCCTCCGGTGGTAAAAAGACAAACGTCCAGCTTTTGCTGCCACAGCAAAGGTGCCAGCGGGGAAAAGTGATGCTGGTTCTCACTGCCTCTTGGAACTCTTTCAAATGCCACAGACAATTTGGCCCTCTCTGCTTTCCTGCGGACTCCATCCTCAAAAGCACCTGTTTTCGCTTTCGGCAGCGTCCGGAGCAAAAAAGACAAACGTCCAGCTTTTGCTGCCACAGCAAAGGTGCCAGCGGGGAAAAGTAATGCTGGTTCTCACTGCCTCCTGGAACCTGTTCAAATGCCCCAGACAATTTGGCCCTCTCTGCTTTCCTGCATACTCCATCCTCAAAAGCACCTGTTTTCGCTTTCGGCAGCCTCCGGAGCAAAAAAGACATACGTCCAGCTTTTGCTGCCACAGCAAAGGTGCCAGCGGGGAAAAGTAATGCTGGTTCTCACTGCCTCCTGGAACCCTTTCAAATGCCCCAGACAATTTGGCCCTCTCTGCTTTCCTGCGGACTCCATCCTCAAAAGCACCTGTTTTCGCTTTCGGCAGCCTCCGGAGCAAAAAAGACAAACGTCCAGCTTTTGCTGCCACAGCAAAGGTGCCAGCGGGGAAAAGTAATGCTGGTTCTCACTGCCTCCTGGAACCTCTTCAAATGCCACAGACAATTTGGCCCTCTCTGCTTTCCTGCGGACTCCATCCTCAAAAGCACCTGTTTTCACTTTCGGCAGCCTCCGGAGCAAAAAAGACAAACGTCCAGCTTTTGCTGCCACAGCAAAGGTGCCAGCGGGGAAAAGTAATGCTGGTTCTCACTGCCTCCTGGAACCCTTTCAAATGCCACAGACAATTTGGCCCTCTCTGCTTTCCTGCGGACTCCATCCTCAAAAGCACCTGTTTTCGCTTTCGGCAGCCTCCATTGCAAAAAATACAAACGTCCAGCTTTTGCTGCCACAGCAAAGGTGCCAGCGGGGAAAAGTAATGCTGGCTCTCACTGCCTCCTGGAACCCTTTCAAATGCCACAAACAATTTGGCCCTCTCTGCTTTCCTGCGGACTCCATCCTCAAAAGCACCTGTTTTCGCTTTCGGCAGCCTCCATTGCAAAAAATACAAACGTCCAGCTTTTGCTGCCACAGCAAAGGTGCCAGCGGGGAAAAGTAATGCTGGTTCTCACTGCCTCCTGGAACCCTTTCAAATGCCACAGACAATTTGGCCCTCTCTGCTTTCCTGCGGACTCCATCCTCAAAAGCACCTGTTTTCGCTTTCGGCAGCCTCCGGAGCAAAAAAGACAAACGTCCAGCTTTTACTGCCACAGCAAAGGTGCCAGCGGGGAAAAGTAATGCTGGTTCTCACTGCCTCCTGGAACCTCTTCAAATGCCCCAGACAATTTGGCCCTCTCTGCTTTCCTGCGGACTCCATCCTCAAAAGCACCTGTTTTCGCTTTTGGCAACCTCCGGAGCAAAAAAGACAAACGTCCAGCTTTTGCTGCCACAGCAAAGGTGCCAGCGGGGAAAAGTAATGCTGGTTCTCACTGCCTCCTGGAACCTCTTCAAATGCCCCAGACAATTTGGCCCTCTCTGCTTTCCTGCGGACTCCATCCTCAAAAGCACCTGTTTTCGCTTTCGGCAGCCTCCGGAGCAAAAAAGACAAACGTCCAGCTTTTGCTGCCACAGCAAAGGTGCCAGCGGGGAAAAGTAATGCTGGTTCTCACTGCCTCCTGGAACCCTTTCAAATGCCCCAGACAATTTGGCCCTCTCTGCTTTCCTGTGGACTCCATCCTCAAAAGCACCTGTTTTCGCTTTCGGCAGCCTCCGGAGCAAAAAAGACAACCGTCCAGCTTTTGCTGCCACAGCAAAGGTGCCAGCGGGGAAAAGTAATGCTGGTTCTCACTGCCTCCTGGAACCCTTTCAAATGCCCCAGACAATTTGGCCCTCTCTGCTTTCCTGCGGACTCCATCCTCAAAAGCACCTGTTTTCGCTTTCGGCAGCGTCCGGAGCAAAAAAGACAAACGTCCAGCTTTTGCTGCCACAGCAAAGGTGCCAGCGGGGAAAAGTAATGCTGGTTCTCACTGCCTCCTGGAACCTGTTCAAATGCGACAGACAATTTGGCCCTCTCTGCTTTCCTGCAGACTCCATCCTCAAAAGCACCTGTTTTCGCTTTCGGCAGCCTCCGGAGCAAAAAAGACAAACGTCCAGCTTTTGCTGCCACAGCAAAGGTGCCAGCGGGGAAAAGTAATGCTGGTTCTCACTGCCTCCTGGAACCCTTTCAAATGCCACAGACAATTAAGCCCTCTCTGCTTTCCTGCGGACTCTATCCTCAAAAGCGCCTTTTTTCACTTTCGGCGCCCTCCGGTCGTAAAAAGACAAACGTCCAGCTTTTGCTGCCACAGCAAAGGTGCCAGCGGGGAAAAGTGATGCTGGTTCTCACTGCCTCTTGGAACTCTTTCAAATGCCACAGACAATTTGGCCCTCTCTGCTTTCCTGCGGACTCCATCCTCAAAAGCACCTATTTTCGCTTTCGGCAGCCTCCGGAGCAAAAAAGACAAACGTCCAGCTTTTGCTGCCACAGCAAAGGTGCCAGCGGGGAAAAGTAATGCTGGTTCTCACTGCCTCCTGGAACCTGTTCAAATGCCCCAGACAATTTGGCCCTCTCTGCTTTCCTGCGGACTCCATCCTCAAAAGCACCTGTTTTCGCTTTCGGCAGCCTCCGGAGCAAAAAAGACAAACGTCCAGCTTTTGCTGCCACAGCAAAGGTGCCAGCGGGGAAAAGTAATGCTGGTTCTCACTGCCTCCTGGAACCCTTTCAAATGCCACAGACAATTTGGCCCTCTCTGCTTTCCTGCGGACTCCATCCTCAAAAGCACCTGTTTTCGCTTTCGGCAGCCTCCGGAGCAAAAAAGACAAACGTCCAGCTTTTGCTGCCACAGCAAAGGTGCCAGCGGGGAAAAGTAATGCTGGTTCTCACTGCCTCCTGGAACCCTTTCAAATGCCCCAGACAATTAAGCCCTCTCTGCTTTCCTGCGGACTCTATCCTCAAAAGCGCCTTTTTTCACTTTCGGCGCCCTCCGGTCGTAAAAAGACAAACGTCCAGCTTTTGCTGCCACAGCAAAGGTGCCAGCGGGGAAAAGTGATGCTGGTTCTCACTGCCTCTTGGAACTCTTTCAAATGCCACAGACAATTTGGCCCTCTCTGCTTTCCTGCGGACTCCATCCTCAAAAGCACCTGTTTTCGCTTTCGGCAGCGTCCGGAGCAAAAAAGACAAACGTCCAGCTTTTGCTGCCACAGCAAAGGTGCCAGCGGGGAAAAGTAATGCTGGTTCTCACTGCCTCCTGGAACCTGTTCAAATGCCCCAGACAATTTGGCCCTCTCTGCTTTCCTGCGGACTCCATCCTCAAAAGCACCTGTTTTCGCTTTCGGCAGCCTCCGGAGCAAAAAAGACATACGTCCAGCTTTTGCTGCCACAGCAAAGGTGCCAGCGGGGAAAAGTAATGCTGGTTCTCACTGCCTCCTGGAACCCTTTCAAATGCCCCAGACAATTTGGCCCTCTCTGCTTTCCTGCGGACTCCATCCTCAAAAGAACCTGTTTTCGCTTTCGGCAGCCTCCGGAGCAAAAAAGACAAACGTCCAGCTTTTGCTGCCACAGCAAAGGTGCCAGCGGGGAAAAGTAATGCTGGTTCTCACTGCCTCCTGGAACCTCTTCAAATGCCACAGACAATTTGGCCCTCTCTGCTTTCCTGCGGACTCCATCCTCAAAAGCACCTGTTTTCACTTTCGGCAGCCTCCGGAGCAAAAAAGACAAACGTCCAGCTTTTGCTGCCACAGCAAAGGTGCCAGCGGGGAAAAGTAATGCTGGTTCTCACTGCCTCCTGGAACCCTTTCAAATGCCACAAACAATTTGGCCCTCTCTGCTTTCCTGCGGACTCCATCCTCAAAAGCACCTGTTTTCGCTTTCGGCAGCCTCCGGAGCAAAAAAGACAAACGTCCAGCTTTTGCTGCCACAGCAAAGGTGCCAGCGGGGAAAAGTAATGCTGGTTCTCACTGCCTCCTGGAACCCTTTCAAATGCCCCAGACAATTTGGCCCTCTCTGCTTTCCTGCGGACTCCATCCTCAAAAGCACCTGTTTTCGCTTTCGGCAGCCTCCGGAGCAAAAAAGACAAACGTCCAGCTTTTGCTGCCACAGCAAAGGTGCCAGCGGGGAAAAGTAATGCTGGTTCTCACTGCCTCCTGGAACCTCTTCAAATGCCACAGACAATTTGGCCCTCTCTGCTTTCCTGCGGACTCCATCCTCAAAAGCACCTGTTTTCACTTTCGGCAGCCTCCGGAGCAAAAAAGACAAACGTCCAGCTTTTGCTGCCACAGCAAAGGTGCCAGCGGGGAAAAGTAATGCTGGTTCTCACTGCCTCCTGGAACCCTTTCAAATGCCACAGACAATTTGGCCCTCTCTGCTTTCCTGCGGACTCCATCCTCAAAAGCACCTGTTTTCGCTTTCGGCAGCCTCCATTGCAAAAAATACAAACGTCCAGCTTTTGCTGCCACAGCAAAGGTGCCAGCGGGGAAAAGTAATGCTGGCTCTCACTGCCTCCTGGAACCCTTTCAAATGCCACAAACAATTTGGCCCTCTCTGCTTTCCTGCGGACTCCATCCTCAAAAGCACCTGTTTTTGCTTTCGGCAGCCTCCGGAGCAAAAAATACAAACGTCCAGCTTTTGCTGCCACAGCAAAGGTGCCAGCGGGGAAAAGTAATGCTGGTTCTCACTGCCTCCTGGAACCCTTTCAAATGCCACAGACAATTTGGCCCTCTCTGCTTTCCTGCGGACTCCATCCTCAAAAGCACCTGTTTTCGCTTTCGGCAGCCTCCGGAGCAAAAAAGACAAACGTCCAGCTTTTACTGCCACAGCAAAGGTGCCAGCGGGGAAAAGTAATGCTGGTTCTCACTGCCTCCTGGAACCTCTTCAAATGCCCCAGACAATTTGGCCCTCTCTGCTTTCCTGCGGACTCCATCCTCAAAAGCACCTGTTTTCGCTTTTGGCAACCTCCGGAGCAAAAAAGACAAACGTCCAGCTTTTGCTGCCACAGCAAAGGTGCCAGCGGGGAAAAGTAATGCTGGTTCTCACTGCCTCCTGGAACCTCTTCAAATGCCCCAGACAATTTGGCCCTCTCTGCTTTCCTGCGGACTCCATCCTCAAAAGCACCTGTTTTCGCTTTCGGCAGCCTCCGGAGCAAAAAAGACAAACGTCCAGCTTTTGCTGCCACAGCAAAGGTGCCAGCGGGGAAAAGTAATGCTGGTTCTCACTGCCTCCTGGAACCCTTTCAAATGCCCCAGACAATTTGGCCCTCTCTGCTTTCCTGTGGACTCCATCCTCAAAAGCACCTGTTTTCGCTTTCGGCAGCCTCCGGAGCAAAAAAGACAAACGTCCAGCTTTTGCTGCCACAGCAAAGGTGCCAGCGGGGAAAAGTAATGCTGGTTCTCACTGCCTCCTGGAACCCTTTCAAATGCCCCAGACAATTTGGCCCTCTCTGCTTTCCTGCGGACTCCATCCTCAAAAGCACCTGTTTTCGCTTTCGGCAGCGTCCGGAGCAAAAAAGACAAACGTCCAGCTTTTGCTGCCACAGCAAAGGTGCCAGCGGGGAAAAGTAATGCTGGTTCTCACTGCCTCCTGGAACCTGTTCAAATGCGACAGACAATTTGGCCCTCTCTGCTTTCCTGCAGACTCCATCCTCAAAAGCACCTGTTTTCGCTTTCGGCAGCCTCCGGAGCAAAAAAGACAAACGTCCAGCTTTTGCTGCCACAGCAAAGGTGCCAGCGGGGAAAAGTAATGCTGGTTCTCACTGCCTCCTGGAACCCTTTCAAATGCCACAGACAATTAAGCCCTCTCTGCTTTCCTGCGGACTCTATCCTCAAAAGCGCCTTTTTTCACTTTCGGCGCCCTCCGGTCGTAAAAAGACAAACGTCCAGCTTTTGCTGCCACAGCAAAGGTGCCAGCGGGGAAAAGTGATGCTGGTTCTCACTGCCTCTTGGAACTCTTTCAAATGCCACAGACAATTTGGCCCTCTCTGCTTTCCTGCGGACTCCATCCTCAAAAGCACCTATTTTCGCTTTCGGCAGCCTCCGGAGCAAAAAAGACAAACGTCCAGCTTTTGCTGCCACAGCAAAGGTGCCAGCGGGGAAAAGTAATGCTGGTTCTCACTGCCTCCTGGAACCTGTTCAAATGCCCCAGACAATTTGGCCCTCTCTGCTTTCCTGCGGACTCCATCCTCAAAAGCACCTGTTTTCGCTTTCGGCAGCCTCCGGAGCAAAAAAGACAAACGTCCAGCTTTTGCTGCCACAGCAAAGGTGCCAGCGGGGAAAAGTAATGCTGGTTCTCACTGCCTCCTGGAACCCTTTCAAATGCCACAGACAATTTGGCCCTCTCTGCTTTCCTGCGGACTCCATCCTCAAAAGCACCTGTTTTCGCTTTCGGCAGCCTCCGGAGCAAAAAAGACAAACGTCCAGCTTTTGCTGCCACAGCAAAGGTGCCAGCGGGGAAAAGTAATGCTGGTTCTCACTGCCTCCTGGAACCCTTTCAAATGCCCCAGACAATTAAGCCCTCTCTGCTTTCCTGCGGACTCTATCCTCAAAAGCGCCTTTTTTCACTTTCGGCGCCCTCCGGTCGTAAAAAGACAAACGTCCAGCTTTTGCTGCCACAGCAAAGGTGCCAGCGGGGAAAAGTGATGCTGGTTCTCACTGCCTCTTGGAACTCTTTCAAATGCCACAGACAATTTGGCCCTCTCTGCTTTCCTGCGGACTCCATCCTCAAAAGCACCTGTTTTCGCTTTCGGCAGCGTCCGGAGCAAAAAAGACAAACGTCCAGCTTTTGCTGCCACAGCAAAGGTGCCAGCGGGGAAAAGTAATGCTGGTTCTCACTGCCTCCTGGAACCTGTTCAAATGCCCCAGACAATTTGGCCCTCTCTGCTTTCCTGCGGACTCCATCCTCAAAAGCACCTGTTTTCGCTTTCGGCAGCCTCCGGAGCAAAAAAGACATACGTCCAGCTTTTGCTGCCACAGCAAAGGTGCCAGCGGGGAAAAGTAATGCTGGTTCTCACTGCCTCCTGGAACCCTTTCAAATGCCCCAGACAATTTGGCCCTCTCTGCTTTCCTGCGGACTCCATCCTCAAAAGAACCTGTTTTCGCTTTCGGCAGCCTCCGGAGCAAAAAAGACAAACGTCCAGCTTTTGCTGCCACAGCAAAGGTGCCAGCGGGGAAAAGTAATGCTGGTTCTCACTGCCTCCTGGAACCTCTTCAAATGCCACAGACAATTTGGCCCTCTCTGCTTTCCTGCGGACTCCATCCTCAAAAGCACCTGTTTTCACTTTCGGCAGCCTCCGGAGCAAAAAAGACAAACGTCCAGCTTTTGCTGCCACAGCAAAGGTGCCAGCGGGGAAAAGTAATGCTGGTTCTCACTGCCTCCTGGAACCCTTTCAAATGCCACAAACAATTTGGCCCTCTCTGCTTTCCTGCGGACTCCATCCTCAAAAGCACCTGTTTTCGCTTTCGGCAGCCTCCGGAGCAAAAAAGACAAACGTCCAGCTTTTGCTGCCACAGCAAAGGTGCCAGCGGGGAAAAGTAATGCTGGTTCTCACTGCCTCCTGGAACCCTTTCAAATGCCACAGACAATTTGGCCCTCTCTGCTTTCCTGTGGACTCCATCCTCAAAAGCACCTGTTTTCGCTTTCGGCAGCCTCCGGAGCAAAAAAGACAAACGTCCAGCTTTTGCTGCCACAGCAAAGGTGCCAGCGGGGAAAAGTAATGCTGGTTCTCACTGCCTCCTGGAACCTCTTCAAATGCCCCAGACAATTTGGCCCTCTCTGCTTTCCTGCGGACTCCATCCTCAAAAGCACCTGTTTTCGCTTTTGGCAACCTCCGGAGCAAAAAAGACAAACGTCCAGCTTTTGCTGCCACAGCAAAGGTGCCAGCGGGGAAAAGTAATGCTGGTTCTCACTGCCTCCTGGAACCTCTTCAAATGCCCCAGACAATTTGGCCCTCTCTGCTTTCCTGCGGACTCCATCCTCAAAAGCACCTGTTTTCGCTTTCGGTAGCCTCCGGAGCAAAAAAGACAAACGTCCAGCTTTTGCTGCCACAGCAAAGGTGCCAGCGGGGAAAAGTAATGCTGGTTCTCACTGCCTCCTGGAACCCTTTCAAATGCCACAGACAATTTGGCCCTCTCTGCTTTCCTGCGGACTCCATCCTCAAAAGCACCTGTTTTCGCTTTCGGCAGCCTCCGGAGCAAAAAAGACAAACGTCCAGCTTTTGCTGCCACAGCAAAGGTGCCAGCGGGGAAAAGTAATGCTGGTTCTCACTGCCTCCTGGAACCCTTTCAAATGCCCCAGACAATTAAGCCCTCTCTGCTTTCCTGCGGACTCCATCCTCAAAAGCACCTATTTTCGCTTTCAGCAGCCTCCGGAGCAAAAAAGACAAACGTCCAGCTTTTGCTGCCACAGCAAAGGTGGCAGCGGGGAAAAGTGATGCTGGTTCTCACTGCCTCCTGGAACCCTTTCAAATGCCACAGACAATTTGGCCCTCTCTGCTTTCCTGTGGACTCCATCCTCAAAAGCACCTGTTTTCGTTTTCGGCAGCCTCCGGAGCAAAAAAGACAAACGTCCAGCTTTTGCTGCCACAGCAAAGGTGCCAGCGGGGAAAAGTAATGCTGGTTCTCACTGCCTCCTGGAACCCTTTCAAATGCCACAGACAATTTGGCCCTCTCTGCTTTCCTGCGGACTCCATCCTCAAAAGCACCTGTTTTCGCTTTCGGCAGCGTCCGGAGCAAAAAAGACAAACGTCCAGCTTTTGCTGCCACAGCAAAGGTGCCAGCGGGGAAAAGTAATGCTGGTTCTCACTGCCTCCTGGAACCCTTTCAAATGCCCCAGACAATTTGGCCCTCTCTGCTTTCCTGCGGACTCCATCCTCAAAAGCACCCGTTTTCGCTTTCGGTAGCCTCCGGAGCAAAAAAGACAAACGTCCAGCTTTTGCTGCCACAGCAAAGGTGCCAGCGGGGAAAAGTAATGCTGATTCTCACTGCCTCCTGGAACCCTTTCAAATGCCACAGACAATTAAGCCCTCTCTGCTTTCCTGCGGACTCCATCCTCAAAAGCGCCTTTTTTCACTTTCGGCAGCCTCCGGAGCAAAAAAGACAAACGTCCAGCTTTTGCTGCCACAGCAAAGGTGCCAGCGGGGAAAAGTGATGCTGGTTCTCACTGCCTCCTGGAACTCTTTCAAATGCCACAGACAATTTGGCCCTCTCTGCTTTCCTGCGGACTCCATCCTCAAAAGCACCTATTTTCGCTTTCGGCAGCCTCCGGAGCAAAAAAGACAAACGTCCAGCTTTTGCTGCCACAGCAAAGGTGCCAGCGGGGAAAAGTAATGCTGGTTCTCACTGCCTCCTGGAACCCTTTCAAATGCCACAGACAATTTGGCCCTCTCTGCTTTCCTGTGGACTCCATCCTCAAAAGCACCTGTTTTCGCTTTCGGCAACCTCCGGAGCAAAAAAGACAAACGTCCAGCTTTTGCTGCCACAGCAAAGGTGCCAGCGGGGAAAAGTAATGCTGGTTCTCACTGCCTCCTGGAACCCTTTCAAATGCCCCAGACAATTTGGCCCTCTCTGCTTTCCTGCGGACTCCATCCTCAAAAGCACCTGTTTTCGCTTTCGGCAGCCTCCGGAGCAAAAAAGACAAACGTCCAGCTTTTGCTGCCACAGCAAAGGTGCCAGCGGGGAAAAGTAATGCTGGTTCTCACTGCCTCCTGGAACCTGTTCAAATGCCCCAGACAATTTGGCCCTCTCTGCTTTCCTGCGGACTCCATCCTCAAAAGCACCTGTTTTCGCTTTCGGCAGCCTCCGGAGCAAAAAAGACAAACGTCCAGCTTTTGCTGCCACAGCAAAGGTGCCAGCGGGGAAAAGTAATGCTGGTTCTCACTGCCTCCTGGAACCCTTTCAAATGCCACAGACAATTTGGCCCTCTCTGCTTTCCTGCGGACTCCATCCTCAAAAGCACCTGTTTTCGCTTTCGGCAGCCTCCGGAGCAAAAGAGACAAACGTCCAGCTTTTGCTGCCACAGCAAAGGTGCCAGCGGGGAAAAGTAATGCTGGTTCTCACTGCCTCCTGGAACCTCTTCAAATGCCACAGACAATTTGGCCCTCTCTGCTTTCCTGCGGACTCCATCCTCAAAAGCACCTGTTTTCACTTTCGGCAGCCTCCGGAGCAAAAAAGACAAACGTCCAGCTTTTGCTGCCACAGCAAAGGTGCCAGCGGGGAAAAGTAATGCTGGTTCTCACTGCCTCCTGGAACCCTTTCAAATGCCACAGACAATTTGGCCCTCTCTGCTTTCCTGCGGACTCCATCCTCAAAAGCACCTGTTTTCGCTTTCGGCAGCCTCCGGAGCAAAAAAGACAAACGTCCAGCTTTTGCTGCCACAGCAAAGGTGCCAGCGGGGAAAAGTAATGCTGGTTCTCACTGCCTCCTGGAACCCTTTCAAATGCCACAGACAATTTGGCCCTCTCTGCTTTCCTGCGGACTCCATCCTCAAAAGCACCTGTTTTCGCTTTCGGCAGCCTCCATTGCAAAAAATACAAACGTCCAGCTTTTGCTGCCACAGCAAAGGTGCCAGCGGGGAAAAGTAATGCTGGTTCTCACTGCCTCCTGGAACCCTTTCAAATGCCACAGACAATTTGGCCCTCTCTGCTTTCCTGCGGACTCCATCCTCAAAAGCACCTGTTTTCGCTTTCGGCAGCCTCCATTGCAAAAAATACAAACGTCCAGCTTTTGCTGCCACAGCAAAGGTGCCAGCGGGGAAAAGTAATGCTGGTTCTCACTGCCTCCTGGAACCCTTTCAAATGCCACAGACAATTTGGCCCTCTCTGCTTTCCTGCGGACTCCATCCTCAAAAGCACCTGTTTTCGCTTTCGGCAGCCTCCGGAGCAAAAAAGACAAACGTCCAGCTTTTGCTGCCACAGCAAAGGTGCCAGCGGGGAAAAGTAATGCTGGTTCTCACTGCCTCCTGGAACCCTTTCAAATGCCACAGACAATTTGGCCCTCTCTGCTTTCCTGCGGACTCCATCCTCAAAAGCACCTGTTTTCGCTTTCGGCAGCCTCCGGAGCAAAAGAGACAAACGTCCAGCTTTTGCTGCCACAGCAAAGGTGCCAGCGGGGAAAAGTGATGCTGGTTCTCACTGCCTCCTGGAACTCTTTCAAATGCCACAGACAATTTGGCCCTCTCTGCTTTCCTGCGGACTCCATCCTCAAAAGCACCTATTTTCGCTTTCGGCAGCCTCCGGAGCAAAAAAGACAAACGTCCAGCTTTTGCTGCCACAGCAAAGGTGCCAGCGGGGAAAAGTAATGCTGGTTCTCACTGCCTCCTGGAACCCTTTCAAATGCCACAGACAATTTGGCCCTCTCTGCTTTCCTGTGGACTCCATCCTCAAAAGCACCTGTTTTCGCTTTCGGCAACCTCCGGAGCAAAAAAGACAAACGTCCAGCTTTTGCTGCCACAGCAAAGGTGCCAGCGGGGAAAAGTAATGCTGGTTCTCACTGCCTCCTGGAACCCTTTCAAATGCCCCAGACAATTTGGCCCTCTCTGCTTTCCTGCGGACTCCATCCTCAAAAGCACCTGTTTTCGCTTTCGGCAGCCTCCGGAGCAAAAAAGACAAACGTCCAGCTTTTGCTGCCACAGCAAAGGTGCCAGCGGGGAAAAGTAATGCTGGTTCTCACTGCCTCCTGGAACCTGTTCAAATGCCCCAGACAATTTGGCCCTCTCTGCTTTCCTGCGGACTCCATCCTCAAAAGCACCTGTTTTCGCTTTCGGCAGCCTCCGGAGCAAAAAAGACAAACGTCCAGCTTTTGCTGCCACAGCAAAGGTGCCAGCGGGGAAAAGTAATGCTGGTTCTCACTGCCTCCTGGAACCCTTTCAAATGCCACAGACAATTTGGCCCTCTCTGCTTTCCTGCGGACTCCATCCTCAAAAGCACCTGTTTTCGCTTTCGGCAGCCTCCGGAGCAAAAGAGACAAACGTCCAGCTTTTGCTGCCACAGCAAAGGTGCCAGCGGGGAAAAGTAATGCTGGTTCTCACTGCCTCCTGGAACCTCTTCAAATGCCACAGACAATTTGGCCCTCTCTGCTTTCCTGCGGACTCCATCCTCAAAAGCACCTGTTTTCACTTTCGGCAGCCTCCGGAGCAAAAAAGACAAACGTCCAGCTTTTGCTGCCACAGCAAAGGTGCCAGCGGGGAAAAGTAATGCTGGTTCTCACTGCCTCCTGGAACCCTTTCAAATGCCACAGACAATTTGGCCCTCTCTGCTTTCCTGCGGACTCCATCCTCAAAAGCACCTGTTTTCGCTTTCGGCAGCCTCCGGAGCAAAAAAGACAAACGTCCAGCTTTTGCTGCCACAGCAAAGGTGCCAGCGGGGAAAAGTAATGCTGGTTCTCACTGCCTCCTGGAACCCTTTCAAATGCCACAGACAATTTGGCCCTCTCTGCTTTCCTGCGGACTCCATCCTCAAAAGCACCTGTTTTCGCTTTCGGCAGCCTCCATTGCAAAAAATACAAACGTCCAGCTTTTGCTGCCACAGCAAAGGTGCCAGCGGGGAAAAGTAATGCTGGTTCTCACTGCCTCCTGGAACCCTTTCAAATGCCACAGACAATTTGGCCCTCTCTGCTTTCCTGCGGACTCCATCCTCAAAAGCACCTGTTTTCGCTTTCGGCAGCCTCCATTGCAAAAAATACAAACGTCCAGCTTTTGCTGCCACAGCAAAGGTGCCAGCGGGGAAAAGTAATGCTGGTTCTCACTGCCTCCTGGAACCCTTTCAAATGCCACAGACAATTTGGCCCTCTCTGCTTTCCTGCGGACTCCATCCTCAAAAGCACCTGTTTTCGCTTTCGGCAGCCTCCGGAGCAAAAAAGACAAACGTCCAGCTTTTGCTGCCACAGCAAAGGTGCCAGCGGGGAAAAGTAATGCTGGTTCTCACTGCCTCCTGGAACCTCTTCAAATGCCACAGACAATTTGGCCCTCTCTGCTTTCCTGCGGACTCCATCCTCAAAAGCACCTGTTTTTGCTTTCGGCAGCCTCCGGAGCAAAAAAGACAAACGTCAAGCTTTTGCTGCCACAGCAAAGGTGCCAGCGGGGAAAAGTAATGCTGGTTCTCACTGCCTCCTGGAACTCTTTCAAATGCCACAGACAATTTGGCCCTCTCTGCTTTCCTGCGGACTCCATCCTCAAAAGAACCTATTTTCCCTTTCGGAGCCCTCCGGAGCAAAAAAGACAAACGTCCAGCTTTTGCTGCCACAGCAAAGGTGCCAGCGGGGAAAAGTAATGCTGGTTCTCACTGCCTCCTGGAACCCTTTCAAATGCCACAGACAATTTGGCCCTCTCTGCTTTCCTGCGGACTCCATCCTCAAAAGCACCTGTTTTCGCTTTCGGCAGCGTCCGGAGCAAAAAAGACAAACATCCAGCTTTTGCTGCCACAGCAAAGGTGCCAGCGGGGAAAAGTAATGCTGGTTCTCACTGCCTCCTGGAACCCTTTCAAATGCCACAGACAATTTGGCCCTCTCTGCTTTCCTGCGGACTCCATCCTCAAAAGCACCTGTTTTCGCTTTCGGCAACCTCCGGAGCAAAAAAGACAAACGTCCAGCTTTTGCTGCCACAGCAAAGGTGCCAGCGGGGAAAAGTAATGCTGGTTCTCACTGCCTCCTGGAACCCTTTCAAATGCCACAGACAATTTGGCCCTCTCTGCTTTCCTGCGGACTCCATCCTCAAAAGCACCTGTTTTCGCTTTCGGCAGCGTCCGGAGCAAAAAAGACAAACGTCCAGCTTTTGCTGCCACAGCAAAGGTGCCAGCGGGGAAAAGTAATGCTGGTTCTCACTGCCTCCTGGAACCTCTTCAAATGCCACAGACAATTTGGCCCTCTCTGCTTTCCTGCGGACTCCATCCTCAAAAGCACCTGTTTTCGCTTTCGGCAGCCTCCGGAGCAAAAAAGACAAACGTCCAGCTTTTGCTGCCACAGCAAAGGTGCCAGCGGGGAAAAGTAATGCTGGTTCTCACTGCCTCCTGGAACCCTTTCAAATGCCACAGACAATTTGGCCCTCTCTGCTTTCCTGCGGACTCCATCCTCAAAACCACCTGTTTTCGCTTTCGGCAGCCTCCGGAGCAAAAAAGACAAACGTCCAGCTTTTGCTGCCACAGCAAAGGTGCCAGCGGGGAAAAGTAATGCTGGTTCTCACTGCCTCCTGGAACCTCTTCAAATGCCACAGACAATTGAGCCCTCTCTGCTTTGCTGCGGACTCCATCCTCAAAAGCACCTGTTTTCGCTTTTGGCAGCCTCCGGAGCAAAAAAGACAAACGTCCAGCTTTTGCTGCCACAGCAAAGGTGCCAGCGGGGAAAAGTAATGCTGGTTCTCACTGCCTCCTGGAACCCTTTCAAATGCCACAGACAATTTGGCCCTCTCTGCTTTCCTGCGGACTCCATCCTCAAAAGCACCTGTTTTCGCTTTCGGCAGCCTCCGGAGCAAAAAAGACAAACGTCCAGCTTTTGCTGCCACAGCAAAGGTGCCAGCGGGGAAAAGTAATGCTGGTTCTCACTGCCTCCTGGAACCCTTTCAAATGCCACAGACAATTTGGCCCTCTCTGCTTTCCTGCGGACTCCATCCTCAAAAGCACCTGTTTTCGCTTTCGGCAGCCTCCATTGCAAAAAATACAAACGTCCAGCTTTTGCTGCCACAGCAAAGGTGCCAGCGGGGAAAAGTAATGCTGGTTCTCACTGCCTCCTGGAACCCTTTCAAATGCCACAGACAATTTGGCCCTCTCTGCTTTCCTGCGGACTCCATCCTCAAAAGCACCTGTTTTCGCTTTCGGCAGCCTCAGGAGCAAAAAAGACAAACGTCCAGCTTTTGCTGCCACAGCAAAGGTGCCAGCGGGGAAAAGTAATGCTGGTTCTCACTGCCTCCTGGAACCCTTTCAAATGCCACAGACAATTTGGCCCTCTCTGCTTTCCTGCGGACTCCATCCTCAAAAGCACCTGTTTTCGCTTTCGGCAGCCTCCATTGCAAAAAATACAAACGTCCAGCTTTTGCTGCCACAGCAAAGGTGCCAGCGGGAAAAAGTAATGCTGGTTCTCACTGCCTCCTGGAACCCTTTCAAATGCCCCAGACAATTTGGCCCTCTCTGCTTTCCTGCGGACTCCATCCTCAAAAGCACCTGTTTTCGCTTTCGGCAGCCTCCGGAGCAAAAAAGACAAACGTCCAGCTTTTGCTGCCACAGCAAAGGTGCCAGCGGGGAAAAGTAATGCTGGTTCTCACTGCCTCCTGGAACCCTTTCAAATGCCCCTGACAATTTGGCCCTCTCTGCTTTCCTGCGGACTCCATCCTCAAAAGCACCTGTTTTCGCTTTCGGCAGCCTCCGGAGCAAAAAAGACAAACGTCCAGCTTTTGCTGCCACAGCAAAGGTGCCAGCGGGGAAAAGTAATGCTGGTTCTCACTGCCTCCTGGAACCCTTTCAAATGCCACAGACAATTTGCCCCTCTCTGCTTTCCTGCGGACTCCATCCTCAAAAGCACCTATTTTCGCTTTCGGCAGCCTCCGGAGCAAAAGAGACAAACGTCCAGCTTTTGCTGCCACAGCAAAGGTGCCAGCGGGGAAAAGTAATGCTGGTTCTCACTGCCTCCTGGAACCCTTTCAAATGCCACAGACAATTTGGCCCTCTCTGCTTTCCTGTGGACTCCATCCTCAAAAGCACCTGTTTTCGCTTTCGGCAGCCTCCGGAGCAAAAAAGACGAACGTCCAGCTTTTGCTGCCACAGCAAAGGTGCCAGCGGGGAAAAGTAATGCTGGTTCTCACTGCCTCCTGGAACCCTTTCAAATGCCACAGACAATTTGGCCCTCTCTGCTTTCCTGCGGACTCCATCCTCAAAAGCACCTGTTTTCGCTTTCGGCAGCCTCCGGAGCAAAAAAGACAAACGTCCAGCTTTTGCTGCCACAGCAAAGGTGCCAGCGGGGAAAAGTAATGCTGGTTCTCACTGCCTCCTGGAACCCTTTCAAATGCCACAGACAATTTGGCCCTCTCTGCTTTCCTGCGGACTCCATCCTCAAAAGCACCTGTTTTCGCTTTCGGCAGCCTCCGGAGCAAAAGAGACAAACGTCCAGCTTTTGCTGCCACAGCAAAGGTGCCAGCGGGGAAAAGTGATGCTGGTTCTCACTGCCTCCTGGAACTCTTTCAAATGCCACAGACAATTTGGCCCTCTCTGCTTTCCTGCGGACTCCATCCTCAAAAGCACCTATTTTCGCTTTCGGCAGCCTCCGGAGCAAAAAAGACAAACGTCCAGCTTTTGCTGCCACAGCAAAGGTGCCAGCGGGGAAAAGTAATGCTGGTTCTCACTGCCTCCTGGAACCCTTTCAAATGCCACAGACAATTTGGCCCTCTCTGCTTTCCTGTGGACTCCATCCTCAAAAGCACCTGTTTTCGCTTTCGGCAACCTCCGGAGCAAAAAAGACAAACGTCCAGCTTTTGCTGCCACAGCAAAGGTGCCAGCGGGGAAAAGTAATGCTGGTTCTCACTGCCTCCTGGAACCCTTTCAAATGCCCCAGACAATTTGGCCCTCTCTGCTTTCCTGCGGACTCCATCCTCAAAAGCACCTGTTTTCGCTTTCGGCAGCCTCCGGAGCAAAAAAGACAAACGTCCAGCTTTTGCTGCCACAGCAAAGGTGCCAGCGGGGAAAAGTAATGCTGGTTCTCACTGCCTCCTGGAACCTGTTCAAATGCCCCAGACAATTTGGCCCTCTCTGCTTTCCTGCGGACTCCATCCTCAAAAGCACCTGTTTTCGCTTTCGGCAGCCTCCGGAGCAAAAAAGACAAACGTCCAGCTTTTGCTGCCACAGCAAAGGTGCCAGCGGGGAAAAGTAATGCTGGTTCTCACTGCCTCCTGGAACCCTTTCAAATGCCACAGACAATTTGGCCCTCTCTGCTTTCCTGCGGACTCCATCCTCAAAAGCACCTGTTTTCGCTTTCGGCAGCCTCCGGAGCAAAAGAGACAAACGTCCAGCTTTTGCTGCCACAGCAAAGGTGCCAGCGGGGAAAAGTAATGCTGGTTCTCACTGCCTCCTGGAACCTCTTCAAATGCCACAGACAATTTGGCCCTCTCTGCTTTCCTGCGGACTCCATCCTCAAAAGCACCTGTTTTCACTTTCGGCAGCCTCCGGAGCAAAAAAGACAAACGTCCAGCTTTTGCTGCCACAGCAAAGGTGCCAGCGGGGAAAAGTAATGCTGGTTCTCACTGCCTCCTGGAACCCTTTCAAATGCCACAGACAATTTGGCCCTCTCTGCTTTCCTGCGGACTCCATCCTCAAAAGCACCTGTTTTCGCTTTCGGCAGCCTCCGGAGCAAAAAAGACAAACGTCCAGCTTTTGCTGCCACAGCAAAGGTGCCAGCGGGGAAAAGTAATGCTGGTTCTCACTGCCTCCTGGAACCCTTTCAAATGCCACAGACAATTTGGCCCTCTCTGCTTTCCTGCGGACTCCATCCTCAAAAGCACCTGTTTTCGCTTTCGGCAGCCTCCATTGCAAAAAATACAAACGTCCAGCTTTTGCTGCCACAGCAAAGGTGCCAGCGGGGAAAAGTAATGCTGGTTCTCACTGCCTCCTGGAACCCTTTCAAATGCCACAGACAATTTGGCCCTCTCTGCTTTCCTGCGGACTCCATCCTCAAAAGCACCTGTTTTCGCTTTCGGCAGCCTCCATTGCAAAAAATACAAACGTCCAGCTTTTGCTGCCACAGCAAAGGTGCCAGCGGGGAAAAGTAATGCTGGTTCTCACTGCCTCCTGGAACCCTTTCAAATGCCACAGACAATTTGGCCCTCTCTGCTTTCCTGCGGACTCCATCCTCAAAAGCACCTGTTTTCGCTTTCGGCAGCCTCCGGAGCAAAAAAGACAAACGTCCAGCTTTTGCTGCCACAGCAAAGGTGCCAGCGGGGAAAAGTAATGCTGGTTCTCACTGCCTCCTGGAACCTCTTCAAATGCCACAGACAATTTGGCCCTCTCTGCTTTCCTGCGGACTCCATCCTCAAAAGCACCTGTTTTTGCTTTCGGCAGCCTCCGGAGCAAAAAAGACAAACGTCAAGCTTTTGCTGCCACAGCAAAGGTGCCAGCGGGGAAAAGTAATGCTGGTTCTCACTGCCTCCTGGAACTCTTTCAAATGCCACAGACAATTTGGCCCTCTCTGCTTTCCTGCGGACTCCATCCTCAAAAGAACCTATTTTCCCTTTCGGAGCCCTCCGGAGCAAAAAAGACAAACGTCCAGCTTTTGCTGCCACAGCAAAGGTGCCAGCGGGGAAAAGTAATGCTGGTTCTCACTGCCTCCTGGAACCCTTTCAAATGCCACAGACAATTTGGCCCTCTCTGCTTTCCTGCGGACTCCATCCTCAAAAGCACCTGTTTTCGCTTTCGGCAGCGTCCGGAGCAAAAAAGACAAACATCCAGCTTTTGCTGCCACAGCAAAGGTGCCAGCGGGGAAAAGTAATGCTGGTTCTCACTGCCTCCTGGAACCCTTTCAAATGCCACAGACAATTTGGCCCTCTCTGCTTTCCTGCGGACTCCATCCTCAAAAGCACCTGTTTTCGCTTTCGGCAACCTCCGGAGCAAAAAAGACAAACGTCCAGCTTTTGCTGCCACAGCAAAGGTGCCAGCGGGGAAAAGTAATGCTGGTTCTCACTGCCTCCTGGAACCCTTTCAAATGCCACAGACAATTTGGCCCTCTCTGCTTTCCTGCGGACTCCATCCTCAAAAGCACCTGTTTTCGCTTTCGGCAGCGTCCGGAGCAAAAAAGACAAACGTCCAGCTTTTGCTGCCACAGCAAAGGTGCCAGCGGGGAAAAGTAATGCTGGTTCTCACTGCCTCCTGGAACCTCTTCAAATGCCACAGACAATTTGGCCCTCTCTGCTTTCCTGCGGACTCCATCCTCAAAAGCACCTGTTTTCGCTTTCGGCAGCCTCCGGAGCAAAAAAGACAAACGTCCAGCTTTTGCTGCCACAGCAAAGGTGCCAGCGGGGAAAAGTAATGCTGGTTCTCACTGCCTCCTGGAACCCTTTCAAATGCCACAGACAATTTGGCCCTCTCTGCTTTCCTGCGGACTCCATCCTCAAAACCACCTGTTTTCGCTTTCGGCAGCCTCCGGAGCAAAAAAGACAAACGTCCAGCTTTTGCTGCCACAGCAAAGGTGCCAGCGGGGAAAAGTAATGCTGGTTCTCACTGCCTCCTGGAACCTCTTCAAATGCCACAGACAATTGAGCCCTCTCTGCTTTGCTGCGGACTCCATCCTCAAAAGCACCTGTTTTCGCTTTTGGCAGCCTCCGGAGCAAAAAAGACAAACGTCCAGCTTTTGCTGCCACAGCAAAGGTGCCAGCGGGGAAAAGTAATGCTGGTTCTCACTGCCTCCTGGAACCCTTTCAAATGCCACAGACAATTTGGCCCTCTCTGCTTTCCTGCGGACTCCATCCTCAAAAGCACCTGTTTTCGCTTTCGGCAGCCTCCGGAGCAAAAAAGACAAACGTCCAGCTTTTGCTGCCACAGCAAAGGTGCCAGCGGGGAAAAGTAATGCTGGTTCTCACTGCCTCCTGGAACCCTTTCAAATGCCACAGACAATTTGGCCCTCTCTGCTTTCCTGCGGACTCCATCCTCAAAAGCACCTGTTTTCGCTTTCGGCAGCCTCCATTGCAAAAAATACAAACGTCCAGCTTTTGCTGCCACAGCAAAGGTGCCAGCGGGGAAAAGTAATGCTGGTTCTCACTGCCTCCTGGAACCCTTTCAAATGCCACAGACAATTTGGCCCTCTCTGCTTTCCTGCGGACTCCATCCTCAAAAGCACCTGTTTTCGCTTTCGGCAGCCTCAGGAGCAAAAAAGACAAACGTCCAGCTTTTGCAGCCACAGCAAAGGTGCCAGCGGGGAAAAGTAATGCTGGTTCTCACTGCCTCCTGGAACCCTTTCAAATGCCACAGACAATTTGGCCCTCTCTGCTTTCCTGCGGACTCCATCCTCAAAAGCACCTGTTTTCGCTTTCGGCAGCCTCCATTGCAAAAAATACAAACGTCCAGCTTTTGCTGCCACAGCAAAGGTGCCAGCGGGAAAAAGTAATGCTGGTTCTCACTGCCTCCTGGAACCCTTTCAAATGCCCCAGACAATTTGGCCCTCTCTGCTTTCCTGCGGACTCCATCCTCAAAAGCACCTGTTTTCGCTTTCGGCAGCCTCCGGAGCAAAAAAGACAAACGTCCAGCTTTTGCTGCCACAGCAAAGGTGCCAGCGGGGAAAAGTAATGCTGGTTCTCACTGCCTCCTGGAACCCTTTCAAATGCCCCTGACAATTTGGCCCTCTCTGCTTTCCTGCGGACTCCATCCTCAAAAGCACCTGTTTTCGCTTTCGGCAGCCTCCGGAGCAAAAAAGACAAACGTCCAGCTTTTGCTGCCACAGCAAAGGTGCCAGCGGGGAAAAGTAATGCTGGTTCTCACTGCCTCCTGGAACCCTTTCAAATGCCACAGACAATTTGGCCCTCTCTGCTTTCCTGCGGACTCCATCCTCAAAAGCACCTATTTTCGCTTTCGGCAGCCTCCGGAGCAAAAGAGACAAACGTCCAGCTTTTGCTGCCACAGCAAAGGTGCCAGCGGGGAAAAGTAATGCTGGTTCTCACTGCCTCCTGGAACCCTTTCAAATGCCACAGACAATTTGGCCCTCTCTGCTTTCCTGTGGACTCCATCCTCAAAAGCACCTGTTTTCGCTTTCGGCAGCCTCCGGAGCAAAAAAGACGAACGTCCAGCTTTTGCTGCCACAGCAAAGGTGCCAGCGGGGAAAAGTAATGCTGGTTCTCACTGCCTCCTGGAACCCTTTCAAATGCCACAGACAATTTGGCCCTCTCTGCTTTCCTGCGGACTCCATCCTCAAAAGCACCTGTTTTCGCTTTCGGCAGCCTCCGGAGCAAAAAAGACAAACGTCCAGCTTTTGCTGCCACAGCAAAGGTGCCAGCGGGGAAAAGTAATGCTGGTTCTCACTGCCTCCTGGAACCCTTTCAAATGCCACAGACAATTTGGCCCTCTCTGCTTTCCTGCGGACTCCATCCTCAAAAGCACCTGTTTTCGCTTTCGGCAGCCTCCGGAGCAAAAAAGACAAACATCCAGCTTTTGCTGCCACAGCAAAGGTGCCAGCGGGGAAAAGTAATGCTGGTTCTCACTGCCTCCTGGAACCCTTTCAAATGCCCCAGACAATTTGGCCCTCTCTGCTTTCCTGCGGACTCCATCCTCAAAAGCACCTGTTTTCGCTTTCGGCAGCCTCCGGAGCAAAAAAGACAAACGTCCAGCTTTTGCTGCCACAGCAAAGGTGCCAGCGGGGAAAAGTAATGCTGGTTCTCACTGCCTCCTGGAACCCTTTCAAATGCCACAGACAATTTGGCCCTCTCTGCTTTCCTGCGGACTCCATCCTCAAAAGCACCTGTTTTCGCTTTCGGCAGCGTCCGGAGCAAAAAAGACAAACGTCCAGCTTTTGCTGCCACAGCAAAGGTGCCAGCGGGGAAAAGTAATGCTGGTTCTAACTGCCTCCTGGAACCTCTTCAAATGCCACAGACAATTTGGCCCTCTCTGCTTTCCTGCGGACTCCATCCTCAAAAGCACCTGTTTTCGCTTTCGGCAGCCTCCGGAGCAAAAAAGACAAACGTCCAGCTTTTGCTGCCACAGCAAAGGTGCCAGCGGGGAAAAGTAATGCTGGTTCTCACTGCCTCCTGGAACCCTTTCAAATGCCACAGACAATTTGGCCCTCTCTGCTTTCCTGCGGACTCCATCCTCAAAAGCACCTGTTTTCGCTTTCGGCAGCCTCCGGAGCAAAAAAGACAAACGTCCAGCTTTTGCTGCCACAGCAAAGGTGCCAGCGGGGAAAAGTAATGCTGGTTCTCACTGCCTCCTGGAACCTCTTCAAATGCCCCAGACAATTTGGCTCTCTCTGCTTTCCTGCGGACTCCATCCTCAAAAGCACCTGTTTTCGCTTTTGGCAACCTCCGGAGCAAAAAAGACAAACGTCCAGCTTTTGCTGCCACAGCAAAGGTGCCAGCGGGGAAAAGTAATGCTGGTTCTCACTGCCTCCTGGAACCCTTTCAAATGCCCCAGACAATTTGGCCCTCTCTGCTTTCCTGCGGACTCCATCCTCAAAAGCACCTGTTTTCGCTTTCGGCAGCCTCCGGAGCAAAAAAGACAAACGTCCAGCTTTTGCTGCCACAGCAAAGGTGCCAGCGGGGAAAAGTAATGCTGGTTCTCACTGCCTCCTGGAACCCTTTCAAATGCCCCTGACAATTTGGCCCTCTCTGCTTTCCTGCGGACTCCATCCTCAAAAGCACCTGTTTTCGCTTTCGGCAGCCTCCATTGCAAAAAATACAAACGTCCAGCTTTTGCTGCCACAGCAAAGGTGCCAGCGGGGAAAAGTAATGCTGGTTCTCACTGCCTCCTGGAACCCTTTCAAATGCCACAGACAATTTGGCCCTCTCTGCTTTCCTGCGGACTCCATCCTCAAAAGCACCTGTTTTCGCTTTCGGCAGCCTCAGGAGCAAAAAAGACAAACGTCCAGCTTTTGCTGCCACAGCAAATGTGCCAGCGGGGAAAAGTAATGCTGGTTCTCACTGCCTCCTGGAACCCTTTCAAATGCCCCAGACAATTTGGCCCTCTCTGCTTTCCTGCGGACTCCATCCTCAAAAGCACCTGTTTTCGCTTTCGGCAGCCTCCATTGCAAAAAATACAAACGTCCAGCTTTTGCTGCCACAGCAAAGGTGCCAGCGGGGAAAAGTAATGCTGGTTCTCACTGCCTCCTGGAACCCTTTCAAATGCCCCTGACAATTTGGCCCTCTCTGCTTTCCTGCGGACTCCATCCTCAAAAGCACCTGTTTTCGCTTTCGGCAGCCTCCGGAGCAAAAAAGACAAACGTCCAGCTTTTGCTGCCACAGCAAAGGTGCCAGCGGGGAAAAGTAATGCTGGTTCTCACTGCCTCCTGGAACCTCTTCAAATGCCCCAGACAATTTGGCCCTCTCTGCTTTCCTGCGGACTCCATCCTCAAAAGCACCTGTTTTCACTTTCGGCAGCCTCCGGAGCAAAAAAGACAAACGTCCAGCTTTTGCTGCCACAGCAAAGGTGCCAGCGGGGAAAAGTAATGCTGGTTCTCACTGCCTCCTGGAACCCTTTCAAATGCCACAGACAATTTGGCCCTCTCTGCTTTCCTGCGGACTCCATCCTCAAAAGAACCTATTTTCCCTTTCGGCGCCCTCCGGAGCAAAAAAGACAAACGTCCAGCTTTTGCTGCCACAGCAAAGGTGCCAGCGGGGAAAAGTAATGCTGGTTCTCACTGCCTCCTGGAACCCTTTCAAATGCCACAGACAATTTGGCCCTCTCTGCTTTCCTGCGGACTCCATCCTCAAAAGCACCTGTTTTCGCTTTCGGCAGCCTCCGGAGCAAAAAAGACAAACGTCCAGCTTTTGCTGCCACAGCAAAGGTGCCAGCGGGGAAAAGTAATGCTGGTTCTCACTGCCTCCTGGAACCCTTTCAAATGCCACAGACAATTTGGCCCTCTCTGCTTTCCTGCGGACTCCATCCTCAAAAGCACCTGTTTTCGCTTTCGGCAGCCTCCGGAGCAAAAAAGACAAACGTCCAGCTTTTGCTGCCACAGCAAAGGTGCCAGCGGGGAAAAGTAATGCTGGTTCTCACTGCCTCCTGGAACCTCTTCAAATGCCACAGACAATTTGGCCCTCTCTGCTTTCCTGCGGACTCCATCCTCAAAAGCACCTGTTTTCGCTTTCGGCAGCCTCCGGAGCAAAAAAGACAAACGTCCAGCTTTTGCTGCCACAGCAAAGGTGCCAGCGGGAAAAAGTAATGCTGGTTCTCACTGCCTCCTGGAACCCTTTCAAATGCCACAGACAATTTGGCCCTCTCTGCTTTCCTGCAGACTCCATCCTCAAAAGCACCTATTTTCGCTTTCGGCAGCCTCCGGAGCAAAAGAGACAAACGTCCAGCTTTTGCTGCCACAGCAAAGGTGCCAGCGGGGAAAAGTAATGCTGGTTCTCACTGCCTCCTGGAACCCTTTCAAATGCCACAGACAATTTGGCCCTCTCTGCTTTCCTGTGGACTCCATCCTCAAAAGCACCTGTTTTCGCTTTCGGCAGCCTCCGGAGCAAAAAAGACAAACGGCCAGCTTTTGCTGCCACAGCAAAGGTGCCAGCAAGGAAAAGTAATGCTGGTTCTCACTGCCTCCTGGAACCCTTTCAAATGCCACAGACAATTTGGCCCTCTCTGCTTTCCTGCGGACTCCATCCTCAAAAGCACCTGTTTTCGCTTTCGGCAGCCTCCGGAGCAAAAAAGACAAACGTCCAGCTTTTGCTGCCACAGCAAAGGTGCCAGCGGGGAAAAGTAATGCTGGTTCTCACTGCCTCCTGGAACCCTTTCAAATGCCACAGACAATTTGGCCCTCTCTGCTTTCCTGCGGACTCCATCCTCAAAACCACCTGTTTTCGCTTTCGGCAGCCTCCATTGCAAAAAATACAAACGTCCAGCTTTTGCTGCCACAGCAAAGGTGCCAGCGGGGAAAAGTAATGCTGGTTCTCACTGCCTCCTGGAACCCTTTCAAATGCCACAGACAATTTGGCCCTCTCTGCTTTCCTGCGGACTCCATCCTCAAAAGCACCTGTTTTCGCTTTCGGCAGCCTCCGGAGCAAAAAAGACAAACGTCCAGCTTTTGCTGCCACAGCAAAGGTGCCAGCGGGGAAAAGTAATGCTGGTTCTCACTGCCTCCTTGAACCCTTTCAAATGCCACAGACAATTTGGCCCTCTCTGCTTTCCTGCGGACTCCATCCTCAAAAGCACCTGTTTTCGCTTTCGGCAGCGTCCGGAGCAAAAAAGACAAACGTCCAGCTTTTGCTGCCACAGCAAAGGTGCCAGCGGGGAAAAGTAATGCTGGTTCTCACTGCCTCCTGGAACCTCTTCAAATGCCACAGACAATTTGGCCCTCTCTGCTTTCCTGCGGACTCCATCCTCAAAAGCACCTGTTTTCGCTTTCGGCAGCCTCCGGAGCAAAAAAGACAAACGTCCAGCTTTTGCTGCCACAGCAAAGGTGCCAGCGGGGAAAAGTAATGCTGGTTCTCACTGCCTCCTGGAACCCTTTCAAATGCCACAGACAATTTGGCCCTCTCTGCTTTCCTGCGGACTCCATCCTCAAAAGCACCTGTTTTCGCTTTCGGCAGCCTCCGGAGCAAAAAAGACAAACGTCCAGCTTTTGCTGCCACAGCAAAGGTGCCAGCGGGGAAAAGTAATGCTGGTTCTCACTGCCTCCTGGAACCCTTTCAAATGCCACAGACAATTTAGCCCTCTCTGCTTTCCTGCGGACTCCATCCTCAAAAGCGCCTTTTTTCACTTTCGGCGCCCTCCGGTGGTAAAAAGACAAACGTCCAGCTTTTGCTGCCACAGCAAATGTACCAGCGGGGAAAAGTAATGCTGGTTCTCACTGCCTCCTGGAACTCTTTCAAATGCCACAGACAATTTGGCCCTCTCTGCTTTCCTGCGGACTCCATCCTCAAAAGCACCTGTTTTCGCTTTCGGCAGCCTCCGGAGCAAAAAAGACAAACGTCCAGCTTTTGCTGCCACAGCAAAGGTGCCAGCGGGGAAAAGTAATGCTGGTTCTCACTGCCTCCTGGAACCCTTTCAAATGCCACAGACAATTTGGCCCTCTCTGCTTTCCTGTGGACTCCATCCTCAAAAGCACCTGTTTTCGCTTTCGGCAGCCTCCGGAGCAAAAAAGACAAACGTCCAGCTTTTGCTGCCACAGCAAAGGTGCCAGCGGGGAAAAGTAATGCTGGTTCTCACTGCCTCCTGGAACCCTTTCAAATGCCCCAGACAATTTGGCCCTCTCTGCTTTCCTGCGGACTCCATCCTCAAAAGCACCTGTTTTCGCTTTCGGCAGCCTCCGGAGCAAAAAAGACAAACGTCCAGCTTTTGCTGCCACAGCAAAGGTGCCAGCGGGGAAAAGTGATGCTGGTTCTCACTGCCTCCTGGAACCCTTTCAAATGCCACAGACAATTTGGCCCTCTCTGCTTTCCTGCGGACTCCATCCTCAAAAGAACCTATTTTTGCTTTCGGCGCCCTCCGGAGCAAAAAAGACAGACGTCCAGCTTTTGCTGCCACAGCAAAGGTACCAGCGGGGAAAAGTAATGCTGGTTCTCACTGCCTCCTGGAACCCTTTCAAATGCCACAGACAATTTGGCCCTCTCTGCTTTCCTGCAGACTCCATCCTCAAAAGCACCTGTTTTCGCTTTCGGCAGCGTCCGGAGCAAAAAAGACAAACGTCCAGCTTTTGCTGCCACAGCAAAGGTGCCAGCGGGGAAAAGTAATGCTGGTTCTCACTGCCTCCTGGAACCTCTTCAAATGCCACAGACAATTTGGCCCTCTCTGCTTTCCTGCGGACTCCATCCTCAAAAGCACCTGTTTTCGCTTTCGGCAGCCTCCGGAGCAAAAAAGACAAACGTCCAGCTTTTGCTGCCACAGCAAAGGTGCCAGCGGGGAAAAGTAATGCTGGTTCTCACTGCCTCCTGGAACTCTTTCAAATGCCACAGACAATTTGGCCCTCTCTGCTTTCCTGCGGACTCCATCCTCAAAAGAACCTATTTTCCCTTTCGGCGCCCTCCGGAGCAAAAAAGACAAACGTCCAGCTTTTGCTGCCACAGCAAAGGTGCCAGCGGGGAAAAGTAATGCTGGTTCTCACTGCCTCCTGGAACCCTTTCAAATGCCACAGACAATTTGGCCCTCTCTGCTTTCCTGCGGACTCCATCCTCAAAAGCACCTGTTTTCGCTTTCGGCAGCCTCCGGAGCAAAAAAGACAAACGTCCAACTTTTGCTGCCACAGCAAAGGTGCCAGCGGGGAAAAGTAATGCTGGTTCTCACTGCCTCCTGGAACCCTTTCAAATGCCACAGACAATTTGGCCCTCTCTGCTTTCCTGCGGACTCCATCCTCAAAAGCACCTGTTTTCGCTTTCGGCAGCCTCCGGAGCAAAAAAGACAAACGTCCAGCTTTTGCTGCCACAGCAAAGGTGCCAGCGGGGAAAAGTAATGCTGGTTCTCACTGCCTCCTGGAACCTCTTCAAATGCCACAGACAATTTGGCCCTCTCTGCTTTCCTGCGGACTCCATCCTCAAAAGCACCTGTTTTCGCTTTCGGCAGCCTCCGGAGCAAAAAAGACAAACGTCCAGCTTTTGCTGCCACAGCAAAGGTGCCAGCGGGGAAAAGTAATGCTGGTTCTCACTGCCTCCTGGAACCCTTTCAAATGCCACAGACAATTTGGCCCTCTCTGCTTTCCTGCGGACTCCATCCTCAAAAGCACCTATTTTCGCTTTCGGCAGCCTCCGGAGCAAAAGAGACAAACGTCCAGCTTTTGCTGCCACAGCAAAGGTGCCAGCGGGGAAAAGTAATGCTGGTTCTCACTGCCTCCTGGAACCCTTTCAAATGCCCCAGACAATTTGGCCCTCTCTGCTTTCCTGCGGACTCCATCCTCAAAAGCACCTGTTTTCGCTTTCGGCAGCCTCCGGAGCAAAAAAGACAAACGTCCAGCTTTTGCTGCCACAGCAAAGGTGCCAGCGGGGAAAAGTAATGCTGGTTCTCACTGCCTCCTGGAACCCTTTCAAATGCCACAGACAATTTGGCCCTCTCTGCTTTCCTGCGGACTCCATCCTCAAAAGCACCTGTTTTCGCTTTCGGCAGCCTCCGGAGCAAAAAAGACAAACGTCCAGCTTTTGCTGCCACAGCAAAGGTGCCAGCGGGGAAAAGTAATGCTGGTTCTCACTGCCTCCTGGAACCTCTTCAAATGCCACAGACAATTTGGCCCTCTCTGCTTTCCTGCGGACTCCATCCTCAAAAGCACCTGTTTTCGCTTTCGGCAGCCTCCGGAGCAAAAAAGACAAACGTCCAGCTTTTGCTGCCACAGCAAAGGTGCCAGCGGGGAAAAGTAATGCTGGTTCTCACTGCCTCCTGGAACCCTTTCAAATGCCACAGACAATTTGGCCCTCTCTGCTTTCCTGCGGACTCCATCCTCAAAAGCACCTGTTTTCGCTTTCGGCAGCCTCCGGAGCAAAAAAGACAAACGTCCAGCTTTTGCTGCCACAGCAAAGGTGCCAGCGGGGAAAAGTAATGCTGGTTCTCACTGCCTCCTGGAACCTCTTCAAATGCCCCAGACAATTTGGCCCTCTCTGCTTTCCTGCGGACTCCATCCTCAAAAGCACCTGTTTTCGCTTTTGGCAACCTCCGGAGCAAAAAAGACAAACGTCCAGCTTTTGCTGCCACAGCAAAGGTGCCAGCGGGGAAAAGTAATGCTGGTTCTCACTGCCTCCTGGAACCCTTTCAAATGCCACAGACAATTTGGCCCTCTCTGCTTTCCTGCGGACTCCATCCTCAAAAGCACCTGTTTTCGCTTTCGGCAGCCTCCGGAGCAAAAAAGACAAACGTCCAGCTTTTGCTGCCACAGCAAAGGTGCCAGCGGGGAAAAGTAATGCTGGTTCTCACTGCCTCCTGGAACCCTTTCAAATGCCACAGACAATTTGGCCCTCTCTGCTTTCCTGCGGACTCCATCCTCAAAAGCACCTGTTTTCGCTTTCGGCAGCGTCCGGAGCAAAAAAGACAAACGTCCAGCTTTTGCTGCCACAGCAAAGGTGCCAGCGGGGAAAAGTAATGCTGGTTCTCACTGCCTCCTGGAACCTCTTCAAATGCCACAGACAATTTGGCCCTCTCTGCTTTCCTGCGGACTCCATCCTCAAAAGCACCTGTTTTCGCTTTCGGCAGCCTCCGGAGCAAAAAAGACAAACGTCCAGCTTTTGCTGCCACAGCAAAGGTGCCAGCGGGGAAAAGTAATGCTGGTTCTCACTGCCTCCTGGAACCCTTTCAAATGCCACAGACAATTTGGCCCTCTCTGCTTTCCTGCGGACTCCATCCTCAAAAGCACCTGTTTTCGCTTTCGGCAGCCTCCGGAGCAAAAAAGACAAACGTCCAGCTTTTGCTGCCACAGCAAAGGTGCCAGCGGGGAAAAGTAATGCTGGTTCTCACTGCCTCCTGGAACCTCTTCAAATGCCACAGACAATTTGGCCCTCTCTGCTTTCCTGCGGACTCCATCCTCAAAAGCACCTGTTTTCGCTTTCGGCAGCCTCCGGAGCAAAAAAGACAAACGTCCAGCTTTTGCTGCCACAGCAAAGGTGCCAGCGGGGAAAAGTAATGCTGGTTCTCACTGCCTCCTGGAACCCTTTCAAATGCCACAGACAATTTGGCCCTCTCTGCTTTCCTGCGGACTCCATCCTCAAAAGCACCTGTTTTCGCTTTCGGCAGCCTCCGGAGCAAAAAAGACAAACGTCCAGCTTTTGCTGCCACAGCAAAGGTGCCAGCGGGGAAAAGTAATGCTGGTTCTCACTGCCTCCTGGAACCTCTTCAAATGCCCCAGACAATTTGGCCCTCTCTGCTTTCCTGCGGACTCCATCCTCAAAAGCACCTGTTTTCGCTTTCGGCAACCTCCGGAGCAAAAAAGACAAACGTCCAGCTTTTGCTGCCACAGCAAAGGTGCCAGCGGGGAAAAGTAATGCTGGTTCTCACTGCCTCCTGGAACCCTTTCAAATGCCACAGACAATTTGGCCCTCTCTGCTTTCCTGCGGACTCCATCCTCAAAAGCACCTGTTTTCGCTTTCGGCAGCCTCCGGAGCAAAAAAGACAAACGTCCAGCTTTTGCTGCCACAGCAAAGGTGCCAGCGGGGAAAAGTAATGCTAGTTCTCACTGCCTCCTGGAACCCTTTCAAATGCCACAGACAATTTGGCCCTCTCTGCTTTCCTGCGGACTCCATCCTCAAAAGCACCTGTTTTCGCTTTCGGCAGCCTCCGGAGCAAAAAAGACAAACGTCCAGCTTTTGCTGCCACAGCAAAGGTGCCAGCGGGGAAAAGTAATGCTGGTTCTCACTGCCTCCTGGAACCCTTTCAAATGCCACAGACAATTTGGCCCTCTCTGCTTTCCTGCGGACTCCATCCTCAAAAGCACCTGTTTTCGCTTTCGGCAGCGTCCGGAGCAAAAAAGACAAACGTCCAGCTTTTGCTGCCACAGCAAAGGTGCCAGCGGGGAAAAGTAATGCTGGTTCTCACTGCCTCCTGGAACCTCTTCAAATGCCACAGACAATTTGGCCCTCTCTGCTTTCCTGCGGACTCCATCCTCAAAAGCACCTGTTTTCGCTTTCGGCAGCCTCCGGAGCAAAAAAGACAAACGTCCAGCTTTTGCTGCCACAGCAAAGGTGCCAGCGGGGAAAAGTAATGCTGGTTCTCACTGCCTCCTGGAACCCTTTCAAATGCCACAGACAATTTGGCCCTCTCTGCTTTCCTGCGGACTCCATCCTCAAAAGCACCTGTTTTCGCTTTCGGCAGCCTCCGGAGCAAAAAAGACAAACGTCCAGCTTTTGCTGCCACAGCAAAGGTGCCAGCGGGGAAAAGTAATGCTGGTTCTCACTGCCTCCTGGAACCCTTTCAAATGCCACAGACAATTTAGCCCTCTCTGCTTTCCTGCGGACTCCATCCTCAAAAGCACCTGTTTTCGCTTTTGGCAACCTCCGGAGCAAAAAAGACAAACGTCCAGCTTTTGCTGCCACAGCAAAGGTGCCAGCGGGGAAAAGTAATGCTGGTTCTCACTGCCTCCTGGAACCCTTTCAAATGCCACAGACAATTTGGCCCTCTCTGCTTTCCTGCGGACTCCATCCTCAAAAGAACCTGTTTTCGCTTTCGGCAGCCTCCGGAGCAAAAAAGACAAACGTCCAGCTTTTGCTGCCACAGCAAAGGTGCCAGCGGGGAAAAGTAATGCTGGTTCTCACTGCCTCCTGGAACCCTTTCAAATGCCCCTGACAATTTGGCCCTCTCTGCTTTCCTGTGGACTCCATCCTCAAAAGCACCTGTTTTCGCTTTCGGCAGCCTCCGGAGCAAAAAAGACAAACGGCCAGCTTTTGCTGCCACAGCAAAGGTGCCAGCGGGGAAAAGTAATGCTGGTTCTCACTGCCTCCTGGAACCCTTTCAAATGCCACAGACAATTTGGCCCTCTCTGCTTTCCTGCGGACTATATCCTCAAAAGCGCCTTTTTTCACTTTCGGCGCCCTCCGGTGGTAAAAAGACAAACGTCCAGCTTTTGCTGCCACAGCAAATGTACCAGCGGGGAAAAGTAATGCTGGTTCTCACTGCCTCCTGGAACTCTTTCAAATGCCACAGACAATTTGGCCCTCTCTGCTTTCCTGCGGACTCCATCCTCAAAAGCACCTGTTTTCGCTTTCGGCAGCCTCCGGAGCAAAAAAGACAAACGTCCAGCTTTTGCTGCCACAGCAAAGGTGCCAGCGGGGAAAAGTAATGCTGGTTCTCACTGCCTCCTGGAACCCTTTCAAATGCCACAGACAATTTGGCCCTCTCTGCTTTCCTGTGGACTCCATCCTCAAAAGCACCTGTTTTCGCTTTCGGCAGCCTCCGGAGCAAAAAAGACAAACGTCCAGCTTTTGCTGCCACAGCAAAGGTGCCAGCGGGGAAAAGTAATGCTGGTTCTCACTGCCTCCTGGAACCCTTTCAAATGCCACAGACAATTTGGCCCTCTCTGCTTTCCTGCGGACTCCATCCTCAAAAGCACCTGTTTTCGCTTTCGGCAGCCTCCGGAGCAAAAAAGACAAACGTCCAGCTTTTGCTGCCACAGCAAAGGTGCCAGCGGGGAAAAGTGATGCTGGTTCTCACTGCCTCCTGGAACCCTTTCAAATGCCACAGACAATTTGGCCCTCTCTGCTTTCCTGCGGACTCCATCCTCAAAAGAACCTATTTTTGCTTTCGGCGCCCTCCGGAGCAAAAAAGACAAACGTCCAGCTTTTGCTGCCACAGCAAAGGTACCAGCGGGGAAAAGTAATGCTGGTTCTCACTGCCTCCTGGAACCCTTTCAAATGCCCCAGACAATTTGGCCCTCTCTGCTTTCCTGCGGACTCCATCCTCAAAAGCACCTGTTTTCGCTTTCGGCAGCGTCCGGAGCAAAAAAGACAAACGTCCAGCTTTTGCTGCCACAGCAAAGGTGCCAGCGGGGAAAAGTAATGCTGGTTCTCACTGCCTCCTGGAACCTCTTCAAATGCCACAGACAATTTGGCCCTCTCTGCTTTCCTGCGGACTCCATCCTCAAAAGCACCTGTTTTCGCTTTCGGCAGCCTCCGGAGCAAAAAAGACAAACGTCCAGCTTTTGCTGCCACAGCAAAGGTGCCAGCGGGGAAAAGTAATGCTGGTTCTCACTGCCTCCTGGAACCCTTTCAAATGCCACAGACAATTTGGCCCTCTCTGCTTTCCTGCGGACTCCATCCTCAAAAGCACCTGTTTTCGCTTTCGGCAGCCTCCGGAGCAAAAAAGACAAACGTCCAGCTTTTGCTGCCACAGCAAAGTTGCCAGCGGGGAAAAGTAATGCTGGTTCTCACTGCCTCCTGGAACCCTTTCAAATGCCACAGACAATTTGGCCCTCTCTGCTTTCCTGCGGACTCCATCCTCAAAAGCACCTGTTTTCGCTTTCGGCAGCCTCCGGAGCAAAAAAGACAAACGTCCAGCTTTTGCTGCCACAGCAAAGGTGCCAGCGGGGAAAAGTAATGCTGGTTCTCACTGCCTCCTGGAACCTCTTCAAATGCCCCAGACAATTTGGCCCTCTCTGCTTTCCTGCGGACTCCATCCTCAAAAGCACCTGTTTTCACTTTCGGCAGCCTCCGGAGCAAAAAAGACAAACGTCCAGCTTTTGCTGCCACAGCAAAGGTGCCAGCGGGGAAAAGTAATGCTGGTTCTCACTGCCTCCTGGAACTCTTTCAAATGCCACAGACAATTTGGCCCTCTCTGCTTTCCTGCGGACTCCATCCTCAAAAGAACCTATTTTCCCTTTCGGCGCCCTCCGGAGCAAAAAAGACAAACGTCCAGCTTTTGCTGCCACAGCAAAGGTGCCAGCGGGGAAAAGTAATGCTGGTTCTCACTGCCTCCTGGAACCCTTTCAAATGCCACAGACAATTTGGCCCTCTCTGCTTTCCTGCGGACTCCATCCTCAAAAGCACCTGTTTTCGCTTTCGGCAGCCTCCGGAGCAAAAAAGACAAACGTCCAGCTTTTGCTGCCACAGCAAAGGTGCCAGCGGGGTAAAGTAATGCTGGTTCTCACTGCCTCCTGGAACCTCTTCAAATGCCACAGACAATTTGGCCCTCTCTGCTTTCCTGCGGACTCCATCCTCAAAAGCACCTGTTTTCGCTTTCGGCAGCCTCCGGAGCAAAAGAGACAAACGTCCAGCTTTTGCTGCCACAGCAAAGGTGCCAGCGGGGAAAAGTAATGCTGGTTCTCACTGCCTCCTGGAACCCTTTCAAATGCCACAGACAATTTGGCCCTCTCTGCTTTCCTGCGGACTCCATCCTCAAAAGCACCTATTTTCGCTTTCGGCAGCCTCCGGAGCAAAAGAGACAAACGTCCAGCTTTTGCTGCCACAGCAAAGGTGCCAGCGGGGAAAAGTAATGCTGGTTCTCACTGCCTCCTGGAACCCTTTCAAATGCCACAGACAATTTGGCCCTCTCTGCTTTCCTGTGGACTCCATCCTCAAAAGCACCTGTTTTCGCTTTCGGCAGCCTCCGGAGCAAAAAAGACAAACGTCCAGCTTTTGCTGCCACAGCAAAGGTACCAGCGGGGAAAAGTAATGCTGGTTCTCACTGCCTCCTGGAACCCTTTCAAATGCCACAGACAATTTGGCCCTCTCTGCTTTCCTGCGGACTCCATCCTCAAAAGCACCTGTTTTCGCTTTCGGCAGCCTCCGGAGCAAAAAAGACAAACGTCCAGCTTTTGCTGCCACAGCAAAGGTGCCAGCGGGGAAAAGTAATGCTGGTTCTCACTGCCTCCTGGAACCCTTTCAAATGCCACAGACAATTTGGCCCTCTCTGCTTTCCTGCGGACTCCATCCTCAAAACCACCTGTTTTCGCTTTCGGCAGTCTCCATTGCAAAAAATACAAACGTCCAGCTTTTGCTGCCACAGCAAAGGTGCCAGCGGGGAAAAGTAATGCTGGTTCTCACTGCCTCCTGGAACCCTTTCAAATGCCACAGACAATTTGGCCCTCTCTGCTTTCCTGCGGACTCCATCCTCAAAAGCACCTGTTTTCGCTTTCGGCAGCCTCCGGAGCAAAAAAGACAAACGTCCAGCTTTTGCTGCCACAGCAAAGGTGCCAGCGGGGAAAAGTAATGCTGGTTCTCACTGCCTCCTGGAACCCTTTCAAATGCCACAGACAATTTGGCCCTCTCTGCTTTCCTGCGGACTCCATCCTCAAAAGCACCTGTTTTCGCTTTCGGCAGCGTCCGGAGCAAAAAAGAAAAACGTCCAGCTTTTGCTGCCACAGCAAAGGTGCCAGCGGGGAAAAGTAATGCTGGTTCTCACTGCCTCCTGGAACCTCTTCAAATGCCACAGACAATTTGGCCCTCTCTGCTTTCCTGCGGACTCCATCCTCAAAAGCACCTGTTTTCGCTTTCGGCAGCCTCCGGAGCAAAAAAGACAAACGTCCAGCTTTTGCTGCCACAGCAAAGGTGCCAGCGGGGAAAAGTAATGCTGGTTCTCACTGCCTCCTGGAACCCTTTCAAATGCCACAGACAATTTGGCCCTCTCTGCTTTCCTGCGGACTCCATCCTCAAAAGCACCTGTTTTCGCTTTCGGCAGCCTCCGGAGCAAAAAAGACAAACGTCCAGCTTTTGCTGCCACAGCAAAGGTGCCAGCGGGGAAAAGTAATGCTGGTTCTCACTGCCTCCTGGAACCCTTTCAAATGCCACAGACAATTTAGCCCTCTCTGCTTTCCTGCGGACTCCATCCTCAAAAGCACCTGTTTTCGCTTTTGGCAACCTCCGGAGCAAAAAAGACAAACGTCCAGCTTTTGCTGCCACAGCAAAGGTGCCAGCGGGGAAAAGTAATGCTGGTTCTCACTGCCTCCTGGAACCCTTTCAAATGCCACAGACAATTTGGCCCTCTCTGCTTTCCTGCGGACTCCATCCTCAAAAGAACCTGTTTTCGCTTTCGGCAGCCTCCGGAGCAAAAAAGACAAACGTCCAGCTTTTGCTGCCACAGCAAAGGTGCCAGCGGGGAAAAGTAATGCTGGTTCTCACTGCCTCCTGGAACCCTTTCAAATGCCCCTGACAATTTGGCCCTCTCTGCTTTCCTGTGGACTCCATCCTCAAAAGCACCTGTTTTCGCTTTCGGCAGCCTCCGGAGCAAAAAAGACAAACGGCCAGCTTTTGCTGCCACAGCAAAGGTGCCAGCGGGGAAAAGTAATGCTGGTTCTCACTGCCTCCTGGAACCCTTTCAAATGCCACAGACAATTTGGCCCTCTCTGCTTTCCTGCGGACTATATCCTCAAAAGCGCCTTTTTTCACTTTCGGCGCCCTCCGGTGGTAAAAAGACAAACGTCCAGCTTTTGCTGCCACAGCAAATGTGCCAGCGGGGAAAAGTAATGCTGGTTCTCACTGCCTCCTGGAACTCTTTCAAATGCCACAGACAATTTGGCCCTCTCTGCTTTCCTGCGGACTCCATCCTCAAAAGCACCTGTTTTCGCTTTCGGCAGCCTCCGGAGCAAAAAAGACAAACGTCCAGCTTTTGCTGCCACAGCAAAGGTGCCAGCGGGGAAAAGTAATGCTGGTTCTCACTGCCTCCTGGAACCCTTTCAAATGCCACAGACAATTTGGCCCTCTCTGCTTTCCTGTGGACTCCATCCTCAAAAGCACCTGTTTTCGCTTTCGGCAGCCTCCGGAGCAAAAAAGACAAACGTCCAGCTTTTGCTGCCACAGCAAAGGTGCCAGCGGGGAAAAGTAATGCTGGTTCTCACTGCCTCCTGGAACCCTTTCAAATGCCACAGACAATTTGGCCCTCTCTGCTTTCCTGCGGACTCCATCCTCAAAAGAACCTATTTTTGCTTTCGGCGCCCTCCGGAGCAAAAAAGACAAACGTCCAGCTTTTGCTGCCACAGCAAAGGTACCAGCGGGGAAAAGTAATGCTGGTTCTCACTGCCTCCTGGAACCCTTTCAAATGCCACAGACAATTTGGCCCTCTCTGCTTTCCTGCGGACTCCATCCTCAAAAGCACCTGTTTTCGCTTTCGGCAGCCTCCGGAGCAAAAAAGACAAACGTCCAGCTTTTGCTGCCACAGCAAAGGTGCCAGCGGGGAAAAGTAATGCTGGTTCTCACTGCCTCCTGGAACCCTTTCAAATGCCACAGACAATTTGGCCCTCTCTGCTTTCCTGTGGACTCCATCCTCAAAAGCACCTGTTTTCGCTTTCGGCAGCCTCCGGAGCAAAAAAGACAAACGTCCAGCTTTTGCTGCCACAGCAAAGGTGCCAGCGGGGAAAAGTAATGCTGGTTCTCACTGCCTCCTGGAACCCTTTCAAATGCCACAGACAATTTGGCCCTCTCTGCTTTCCTGCGGACTCCATCCTCAAAAGCACCTGTTTTCGCTTTCGGCAGCCTCCGGAGCAAAAAAGACAAACGTCCAGCTTTTGCTGCCACAGCAAAGGTGCCAGCGGGGAAAAGTGATGCTGGTTCTCACTGCCTCCTGGAACCCTTTCAAATGCCACAGACAATTTGGCCCTCTCTGCTTTCCTGCGGACTCCATCCCCAAAAGAACCTATTTTTGCTTTCGGCGCCCTCCGGAGCAAAAAAGACAAACGTCCAGCTTTTGCTGCCACAGCAAAGGTACCAGCGGGGAAAAGTAATGCTGGTTCTCACTGCCTCCTGGAACCCTTTCAAATGCCACAGACAATTTGGCCCTCTCTGCTTTCCTGCGGACTCCATCCTCAAAAGCACCTGTTTTCGCTTTCGGCAGCCTCCGGAGCAAAAAAGACAAACGTCCAGCTTTTGCTGCCACAGCAAAGGTGCCAGCGGGGAAAAGTAATGCTGGTTCTCACTGCCTCCTGGAACCTCTTCAAATGCCACAGACAATTTGGCCCTCTCTGCTTTCCTGCGGACTCCATCCTCAAAAGCACCTGTTTTCGCTTTCGGCAGCCTCCGGAGCAAAAAAGACAAACGTCCAGCTTTTGCTGCCACAGCAAAGGTGCCAGCGGGGAAAAGTAATGCTGGTTCTCACTGCCTCCTGGAACCCTTTCAAATGCCACAGACAATTTGGCCCTCTCTGCTTTCCTGCGGACTCCATCCTCAAAAGCACCTGTTTTCGCTTTCGGCAGCCTCCGGAGCAAAAAAGACAAACGTCCAGCTTTTGCTGCCACAGCAAAGGTGCCAGCGGGGAAAAGTAATGCTGGTTCTCACTGCCTCCTGGAACCCTTTCAAATGCCACAGACAATTTGGCCCTCTCTGCTTTCCTGCGGACTCCATCCTCAAAAGCACCTGTTTTCGCTTTCGGCAGCCTCCGGAGCAAAAAAGACAAACGTCCAGCTTTTGCTGCCACAGCAAAGGTGCCAGCGGGGAAAAGTAATGCTGGTTCTCACTGCCTCCTGGAACCTCTTCAAATGCCCCAGACAATTTGGCCCTCTCTGCTTTCCTGCGGACTCCATCCTCAAAAGCACCTGTTTTCACTTTCGGCAGCCTCCGGAGCAAAAAAGACAAACGTCCAGCTTTTGCTGCCACAGCAAAGGTGCCAGCGGGGAAAAGTAATGCTGGTTCTCACTGCCTCCTGGAACTCTTTCAAATGCCACAGACAATTTGGCCCTCTCTGCTTTCCTGCGGACTCCATCCTCAAAAGCACCTATTTTCCCTTTCGGCGCCCTCCGGAGCAAAAAAGACAAACGTCCAGCTTTTGCTGCCACAGCAAAGGTGCCAGCGGGGAAAAGTAATGCTGGTTCTCACTGCCTCCTGGAACCCTTTCAAATGCCACAGACAATTTGGCCCTCTCTGCTTTCCTGCGGACTCCATCCTCAAAAGCACCTGTTTTCGCTTTCGGCAGCCTCCGGAGCAAAAAAGACAAACGTCCAGCTTTTGCTGCCACAGCAAAGGTGCCAGCGGGGAAAAGTAATGCTGGTTCTCACTGCCTCCTGGAACCCTTTCAAATGCCACAGACAATTTGGCCCTCTCTGCTTTCCTGCGGACTCCATCCTCAAAAGCACCTGTTTTCGCTTTCGGCAGCCTCCGGAGCAAAAAAGACAAACGTCCAGCTTTTGCTGCCACAGCAAAGGTGCCAGCGGGGAAAAGTAATGCTGGTTCTCACTGCCTCCTGGAACCTCTTCAAATGCCACAGACAATTTGGCCCTCTCTGCTTTCCTGCGGACTCCATCCTCAAAAGCACCTGTTTTCGCTTTCGGCAGCCTCCGGAGCAAAAAAGACAAACGTCCAGCTTTTGCTGCCACAGCAAAGGTGCCAGCGGGGAAAAGTAATGCTGGTTCTCACTGCCTCCTGGAACCCTTTCAAATGCCACAGACAATTTGGCCCTCTCTGCTTTCCTGCGGACTCCATCCTCAAAAGCACCTATTTTCGCTTTCGGCAGCCTCCGGAGCAAAAGAGACAAACGTCCAGCTTTTGCTGCCACAGCAAAGGTGCCAGCGGGGAAAAGTAATGCTGGTTCTCACTGCCTCCTGGAACCCTTTCAAATGCCACAGACAATTTGGCCCTCTCTGCTTTCCTGTGGACTCCATCCTCAAAAGCACCTGTTTTCGCTTTCGGCAGCCTCCGGAGCAAAAAAGACAAACGTCCAGCTTTTGCTGCCACAGCAAAGGTGCCAGCGGGGAAAAGTAATGCTGGTTCTCACTGCCTCCTGGAACCCTTTCAAATGCCACAGACAATTTGGCCCTCTCTGCTTTCCTGCGGACTCCATCCTCAAAAGCACCTGTTTTCGCTTTCGGCAGCCTCCGGAGCAAAAAAGACAAACGTCCAGCTTTTGCTGCCACAGCAAAGGTGCCAGCGGGGAAAAGTAATGCTGGTTCTCACTGCCTCCTGGAACCCTTTCAAATGCCACAGACAATTTGGCCCTCTCTGCTTTCCTGCGGACTCCATCCTCAAAACCACCTGTTTTCGCTTTCGGCAGCCTCCATTGCAAAAAATACAAACGTCCAGCTTTTGCTGCCACAGCAAAGGTGCCAGCGGGGAAAAGTAATGCTGGTTCTCACTGCCTCCTGGAACCCTTTCAAATGCCACAGACAATTTGGCCCTCTCTGCTTCCCTGCGGACTCCATCCTCAAAAGCACCTGTTTTCGCTTTCGGCAGCCTCCGGAGCAAAAAAGACAAACGTCCAGCTTTTGCTGCCACAGCAAAGGTGCCAGCGGGGAAAAGTAATGCTGGTTCTCACTGCCTCCTGGAACCCTTTCAAATGCCACAGACAATTTGGCCCTCTCTGCTTTCCTGCGGACTCCATCCTCAAAACCACCTGTTTTCGCTTTCGGCAGCGTCCGGAGCAAAAAAGACAAACGTCCAGCTTTTGCTGCCACAGCAAAGGTGCCAGCGGGGAAAAGTAATGCTGGTTCTCACTGCCTCCTGGAACCTCTTCAAATGCCACAGACAATTTGGCCCTCTCTGCTTTCCTGCGGACTCCATCCTCAAAAGCACCTGTTTTCGCTTTCGGCAGCCTCCGGAGCAAAAAAGACAAACGTCCAGCTTTTGCTGCCACAGCAAAGGTGCCAGCGGGGAAAAGTAATGCTGGTTCTCACTGCCTCCTGGAACCCTTTCAAATGCCACAGACAATTTGGCCCTCTCTGCTTTCCTGCGGACTCCATCCTCAAAAGCACCTGTTTTCGCTTTCGGCAGCCTCCGGAGCAAAAAAGACAAACGTCCAGCTTTTGCTGCCACAGCAAAGGTGCCAGCGGGGAAAAGTAATGCTGGTTCTCACTGCCTCCTGGAACCCTTTCAAATGCCACAGACAATTTGGCCCTCTGTGCTTTCCTGCGGACTCCATCCTCAAAAGCACCTGTTTTCGCTTTCGGCAGCGTCCGGAGCAAAAAAGAAAAACGTCCAGCTTTTGCTGCCACAGCAAAGGTGCCAGCGGGGAAAAGTAATGCTGGTTCTCACTGCCTCCTGGAACCTCTTCAAATGCCCCAGACAATTTGGCCCTCTCTGCTTTCCTGCGGACTCCATCCTCAAAAGCACCTGTTTTCGCTTTCGGCAGCCTCCGGAGCAAAAAAGACAAACGTCCAGCTTTTGCTGCCACAGCAAAGGTGCCAGCGGGGAAAAGTAATGCTGGTTCTCACTGCCTCCTGGAACCCTTTCAAATGCCACAGACAATTTGGCCCTCTCTGCTTTCCTGCGGACTCCATCCTCAAAAGCACCTGTTTTCGCTTTCGGCAGCCTCCGGAGCAAAAAAGACAAACGTCCAGCTTTTGCTGCCACAGCAAAGGTGCCAGCGGGGAAAAGTAATGCTGGTTCTCACTGCCTCCTGGAACCTCTTCAAATGCCCCAGACAATTTAGCCCTCTCTGCTTTCCTGCGGACTCCATCCTCAAAAGCACCTGTTTTCGCTTTCGGCAGCCTCCGGAGCAAAAAAGACAAACGTCCAGCTTTTGCTGCCACAGCAAAGGTGCCAGCGGGGAAAAGTAATGCTGGTTCTCACTGCCTCCTGGAACCCTTTCAAATGCCACAGACAATTTGGCCCTCTCTGCTTTCCTGCGGACTCCATCCTCAAAAGCACCTGTTTTCGCTTTCGGCAGCCTCCATTGCAAAAAATACAAACGTCCAGCTTTTGCTGCCACAGCAAAGGTGCCAGCGGGGAAAAGTAATGCTGGTTCTCACTGCCTCCTGGAACCCTTTCAAATGCCACAGACAATTTGGCCCTCTCTGCTTTCCTGCGGACTCCATCCTCAAAAGCACCTGTTTTCGCTTTCGGCAGCCTCCGGAGCAAAAAAGACAAACGTCCAGCTTTTGCTGCCACAGCAAAGTTGCCAGCGGGGAAAAGTAATGCTGGTTCTCACTGCCTCCTGGAACCTCTTCAAATGCCACAGACAATTTGGCCCTCTCTGCTTTCCTGCGGACTCCATCCTCAAAAGCACCTGTTTTCGCTTTCGGCAGCGTCCGGAGCAAAAAAGACAAATGTCCAGCTTTTGCTGCCACAGCAAAGGTGCCAGCGGGGAAAAGTAATGCTGGTTCTCACTGCCTCCTGGAACCCTTTCAAATGCCACAGACAATTTGGCCCTCTGTGCTTTCCTGCGGACTCCATCCTCAAAAGCACCTGTTTTCGCTTTCGGCAGCGTCCGGAGCAAAAAAGAAAAACGTCCAGCTTTTGCTGCCACAGCAAAGGTGCCAGCGGGGAAAAGTAATGCTGGTTCTCACTGCCTCCTGGAACCTCTTCAAATGCCACAGACAATTTGGCCCTCTCTGCTTTCCTGCGGACTCCATCCTCAAAAGCACCTGTTTTCGCTTTCGGCAGCCTCCGGAGCAAAAAAGACAAACGTCCAGCTTTTGCTGCCACAGCAAAGGTGCCAGCGGGGAAAAGTAATGCTGGTTCTCACTGCCTCCTGGAACCCTTTCAAATGCCACAGACAATTTGGCCCTCTCTGCTTTCCTGCGGACTCCATCCTCAAAAGCACCTGTTTTCGCTTTCGGCAGCCTCCGGAGCAAAAAAGACAAACGTCCAGCTTTTGCTGCCACAGCAAAGGTGCCAGCGGGGAAAAGTAATGCTGGTTCTCACTGCCTCCTGGAACCTCTTCAAATGCCCCAGACAATTTAGCCCTCTCTGCTTTCCTGCGGACTCCATCCTCAAAAGCACCTGTTTTCGCTTTCGGCAGCCTCCGGAGCAAAAAAGACAAACGTCCAGCTTTTGCTGCCACAGCAAAGGTGCCAGCGGGGAAAAGTAATGCTGGTTCTCACTGCCTCCTGGAACCCTTTCAAATGCCACAGACAATTTGGCCCTCTCTGCTTTCCTGCGGACTCCATCCTCAAAAGCACCTGTTTTCGCTTTCGGCAGCCTCCATTGCAAAAAATACAAACGTCCAGCTTTTGCTGCCACAGCAAAGGTGCCAGCGGGGAAAAGTAATGCTGGTTCTCACTGCCTCCTGGAACCCTTTCAAATGCCACAGACAATTTGGCCCTCTCTGCTTTCCTGCGGACTCCATCCTCAAAAGCACCTGTTTTCGCTTTCGGCAGCCTCCGGAGCAAAAAAGACAAACGTCCAGCTTTTGCTGCCACAGCAAAGTTGCCAGCGGGGAAAAGTAATGCTGGTTCTCACTGCCTCCTGGAACCTCTTCAAATGCCACAGACAATTTGGCCCTCTCTGCTTTCCTGCGGACTCCATCCTCAAAAGCACCTGTTTTCGCTTTCGGCAGCGTCCGGAGCAAAAAAGACAAATGTCCAGCTTTTGCTGCCACAGCAAAGGTGCCAGCGGGGAAAAGTAATGCTGGTTCTCACTGCCTCCTGGAACCTCTTCAAATGCCACAGACAATTTGGCCCTCTCTGCTTTCCTGCGGACTCCATCCTCAAAAGCACCTGTTTTCGCTTTCGGCAGCCTCCGGAGCAAAAAAGACAAACGTCCAGCTTTTGCTGCCACAGCAAAGGTGCCAGCGGGGAAAAGTAATGCTGGTTCTCACTGCCTCCTGGAACCCTTTCAAATGCCCCTGACAATTTGGCCCTCTCTGCTTTCCTGTGGACTCCATCCTCAAAAGCACCTGTTTTCGCTTTCGGCAGCCTCCGGAGCAAAAAAGACAAACGTCCAGCTTTTGCTGCCACAGCAAAGGTGCCAGCGGGGAAAAGTAATGCTGGTTCTCACTGCCTCCTGGAACCCTTTCAAATGCCACAGACAATTTGGCCCTCTCTGCTTTCCTGCGGACTATATCCTCAAAAGCGCCTTTTTTCACTTTCGGCGCCCTCCGGTGGTAAAAAGACAAACGTCCAGCTTTTGCTGCCACAGCAAATGTGCCAGCGGGGAAAAGTAATGCTGGTTCTCACTGCCTCCTGGAACCCTTTCAAATGCCACAGACAATTTGGCCCTCTCTGCTTTCCTGCGGACTCCATCCTCAAAAGCACCTGTTTTCGCTTTCGGCAGCGTCCGGAGCAAAAAAGACAAATGTCCAGCTTTTGCTGCCACAGCAAAGGTGCCAGCGGGGAAAAGTAATGCTGGTTCTCACTGCCTCCTGGAACCTCTTCAAATGCCACAGACAATTTGGCCCTCTCTGCTTTCCTGCGGACTCCATCCTCAAAAGCACCTGTTTTCGCTTTCGGCAGCCTCCGGAGCAAAAAAGACAAACGTCCAGCTTTTGCTGCCACAGCAAAGGTGCCAGCGGGGAAAAGTAATGCTGGTTCTCACTGCCTCCTGGAACCCTTTCAAATGCCACAGACAATTTGGCCCTCTCTGCTTTCCTGCGGACTCCATCCTCAAAAGCACCTGTTTTCGCTTTCGGCAGCCTCCGGAGCAAAAAAGACAAACGTCCAGCTTTTGCTGCCACAGCAAAGGTGCCAGCGGGGAAAAGTAATGCTGGTTCTCACTGCCTCCTGGAACCCTTTCAAATGCCACAGACAATTTGGCCCTCTCTGCTTTCCTGTGGACTCCATCCTCAAAAGCACCTGTTTTCGCTTTCGGCAGCCTCCGGAGCAAAAAAGACAAACGGCCAGCTTTTGCTGCCACAGCAAAGGTGCCAGCGGGGAAAAGTAATGCTGGTTCTCACTGCCTCCTGGAACCCTTTCAAATGCCACAGACAATTTGGCCCTCTCTGCTTTCCTGCGGACTATATCCTCAAAAGCGCCTTTTTTCACTTTCGGCGCCCTCCGGTGGTAAAAAGACAAACGTCCAGCTTTTGCTGCCACAGCAAATGTGCCAGCGGGGAAAAGTAATGCTGGTTCTCACTGCCTCCTGGAACTCTTTCAAATGCCACAGACAATTTGGCCCTCTCTGCTTTCCTGCGGACTCCATCCTCAAAAGCACCTGTTTTCGCTTTCGGCAGCCTCCGGAGCAAAAAAGACAAACGTCCAGCTTTTGCTGCCACAGCAAAGGTGCCAGCGGGGAAAAGTAATGCTGGTTCTCACTGCCTCCTATAACCCTTTCAAATGCCACAGACAATTTGGCCCTCTCTGCTTTCCTGCGGACTCCATCCTCAAAAGCACCTGTTTTCGCTTTCGGCAGCCTCCGGAGCAAAAAAGACAAACGTCCAGCTTTTGCTGCCACAGCAAAGGTGCCAGCGGGGAAAAGTAATGCTGGTTCTCACTGCCTCCTGGAACCCTTTCAAATGCCACAGACAATTTGGCCCTCTCTGCTTTCCTGCGGACTCCATCCTCAAAAGCACCTGTTTTCGCTTTCGGCAGCCTCCGGAGCAAAAAAGACAAACGTCCAGCTTTTGCTGCCACAGCAAAGGTGCCAGCGGGGAAAAGTAATGCTGGTTCTCACTGCCTCCTGGAACCCTTTCAAATGCCACAGACAATTTGGCCCTCTCTGCTTTCCTGCGGACTCCATCCTCAAAAGCACCTGTTTTCGCTTTCGGCAGCCTCCGGAGCAAAAAAGACAAACGTCCAGCTTTTGCTGCCACAGCAAAGGTGCCAGCGGGGAAAAGTGATGCTGGTTCTCACTGCCTCCTGGAACCCTTTCAAATGCCACAGACAATTTGGCCCTCTCTGCTTTCCTGCGGACTCCATCCTCAAAAGAACCTATTTTTGCTTTCGGCGCCCTCCGGAGCAAAAAAGACAAACGTCCAGCTTTTGCTGCCACAGCAAAGGTACCAGCGGGGAAAAGTAATGCTGGTTCTCACTGCCTCCTGGAACCCTTTCAAATGCCCCAGACAATTTGGCCCTCTCTGCTTTCCTGCGGACTCCATCCTCAAAAGCACCTGTTTTCGCTTTCGGCAGCGTCCGGAGCAAAAAAGACAAACGTCCAGCTTTTGCTGCCACAGCAAAGGTGCCAGCGGGGAAAAGTAATGCTGGTTCTCACTGCCTCCTGGAACCCTTTCAAATGCCACAGACAATTTGGCCCTCTCTGCTTTCCTGCGGACTCCATCCTCAAAAGCACCTGTTTTCGCTTTCGGCAGCCTCAGGAGCAAAAAAGACAAACGTCCAGCTTTTGCTGCCACAGCAAAGGTGCCAGCGGGGAAAAGTAATGCTGGTTCTCACTGCCTCCTGGAACCCTTTCAAATGCCACAGACAATTTGGCCCTCTCTGCTTTCCTGCGGACTCCATCCTCAAAAGCACCTGTTTTCGCTTTCGGCAGCCTCCGGAGCAAAAAAGACAAACGTCCAGCTTTTGCTGCCACAGCAAAGGTGCCAGCGGGGAAAAGTAATGCTGGTTCTCACTGCCTCCTGGAACCCTTTCAAATGCCCCAGACAATTTGGCCCTCTCTGCTTTCCTGCGGACTCCATCCTCAAAAGCACCTGTTTTCGCTTTCGGCAGCCTCCGGAGCAAAAAAGACAAACGTCCAGCTTTTGCTGCCACAGCAAAGGTGCCAGCGGGGAAAAGTAATGCTGGTTCTCACTGCCTCCTGGAACCCTTTCAAATGCCACAGACAATTTGGCCCTCTTTGCTTTCCTGCGGACTCCATCCTCAAAAGCACCTGTTTTCGCTTTCGGCAGCCTCCGGAGCAAAAAAGACAAACGTCCAGCTTTTGCTGCCACAGCAAAGGTGCCAGCGGGGAAAAGTAATGCTGGTTCTCACTGCCTCCTGGAACCTCTTCAAATGCCCCAGACAATTTGGCCCTCTCTGCTTTCCTGCGGACTCCATCCTCAAAAGCACCTGTTTTCACTTTCGGCAGCCTCCGGAGCAAAAAAGACAAACGTCCAGCTTTTGCTGCCACAGCAAAGGTGCCAGCGGGGAAAAGTAATGCTGGTTCTCACTGCCTCCTGGAACCCTTTCAAATGCCACAGACAATTTGGCCCTCTCTGCTTTCCTGTGGACTCCATCCTCAAAAGCACCTGTTTTCGCTTTCGGCAGCCTCCGGAGCAAAAAAGACAAACGGCCAGCTTTTGCTGCCACAGCAAAGGTGCCAGCGGGGAAAAGTAATGCTGGTTCTCACTGCCTCCTGGAACCCTTTCAAATGCCACAGACAATTTGGCCCTCTCTGCTTTCCTGCGGACTATATCCTCAAAAGCGCCTTTTTTCACTTTCGGCGCCCTCCGGTGGTAAAAAGACAAACGTCCAGCTTTTGCTGCCACAGCAAATGTGCCAGCGGGGAAAAGTAATGCTGGTTCTCACTGCCTCCTGGAACTCTTTCAAATGCCACAGACAATTTGGCCCTCTCTGCTTTCCTGCGGACTCCATCCTCAAAAGCACCTGTTTTCGCTTTCGGCAGCCTCCGGAGCAAAAAAGACAAACGTCCAGCTTTTGCTGCCACAGCAAAGGTGCCAGCGGGGAAAAGTAATGCTGGTTCTCACTGCCTCCTATAACCCTTTCAAATGCCACAGACAATTTGGCCCTCTCTGCTTTCCTGCGGACTCCATCCTCAAAAGCACCTGTTTTCGCTTTCGGCAGCCTCCGGAGCAAAAAAGACAAACGTCCAGCTTTTGCTGCCACAGCAAAGGTGCCAGCGGGGAAAAGTAATGCTGGTTCTCACTGCCTCCTGGAACCCTTTCAAATGCCACAGACAATTTGGCCCTCTCTGCTTTCCTGCGGACTCCATCCTCAAAAGCACCTGTTTTCGCTTTCGGCAGCCTCCGGAGCAAAAAAGACAAACGTCCAGCTTTTGCTGCCACAGCAAAGGTGCCAGCGGGGAAAAGTAATGCTGGTTCTCACTGCCTCCTGGAACCCTTTCAAATGCCACAGACAATTTGGCCCTCTCTGCTTTCCTGCGGACTCCATCCTCAAAAGCACCTGTTTTCGCTTTCGGCAGCCTCCGGAGCAAAAAAGACAAACGTCCAGCTTTTGCTGCCACAGCAAAGGTGCCAGCGGGGAAAAGTGATGCTGGTTCTCACTGCCTCCTGGAACCCTTTCAAATGCCACAGACAATTTGGCCCTCTCTGCTTTCCTGCGGACTCCATCCTCAAAAGAACCTATTTTTGCTTTCGGCGCCCTCCGGAGCAAAAAAGACAAACGTCCAGCTTTTGCTGCCACAGCAAAGGTACCAGCGGGGAAAAGTAATGCTGGTTCTCACTGCCTCCTGGAACCCTTTCAAATGCCCCAGACAATTTGGCCCTCTCTGCTTTCCTGCGGACTCCATCCTCAAAAGCACCTGTTTTCGCTTTCGGCAGCGTCCGGAGCAAAAAAGACAAACGTCCAGCTTTTGCTGCCACAGCAAAGGTGCCAGCGGGGAAAAGTAATGCTGGTTCTCACTGCCTCCTGGAACCTCTTCAAATGCCACAGACAATTTGGCCCTCTCTGCTTTCCTGCGGACTCCATCCTCAAAAGCACCTGTTTTCGCTTTCGGCAGCCTCCGGAGCAAAAAAGACAAACGTCCAGCTTTTGCTGCCACAGCAAAGGTGCCAGCGGGGAAAAGTAATGCTGGTTCTCACTGCCTCCTGGAACCCTTTCAAATGCCACAGACAATTTGGCCCTCTCTGCTTTCCTGCGGACTCCATCCTCAAAAGCACCTGTTTTCGCTTTCGGCAGCCTCCGGAGCAAAAAAGACAAACGTCCAGCTTTTGCTGCCACAGCAAAGGTGCCAGCGGGGAAAAGTAATGCTGGTTCTCACTGCCTCCTGGAACCCTTTCAAATGCCCCAGACAATTTGGCCCTCTCTGCTTTCCTGCGGACTCCATCCTCAAAAGCACCTGTTTTCGCTTTCGGCAGCCTCCGGAGCAAAAAAGACAAACGTCCAGCTTTTGCTGCCACAGCAAAGGTGCCAGCGGGGAAAAGTAATGCTGGTTCTCACTGCCTCCTGGAACCTCTTCAAATGCCCCAGACAATTTGGCCCTCTCTGCTTTCCTGCGGACTCCATCCTCAAAAGCACCTGTTTTCGCTTTCGGCAGCCTCCGGAGCAAAAAAGACAAACGTCCAGCTTTTGCTGCCACAGCAAAGGTGCCAGCGGGGAAAAGTAATGCTGGTTCTCACTGCCTCCTGGAACCCTTTCAAATGCCACAGACAATTTGGCCCTCTTTGCTTTCCTGCGGACTCCATCCTCAAAAGCACCTGTTTTCGCTTTCGGCAGCCTCCGGAGCAAAAAAGACAAATGTCCAGCTTTTGCTGCCACAGCAAAGGTGCCAGCGGGGAAAAGTAATGCTGGTTCTCACTGCCTCCTGGAACCTCTTCAAATGCCCCAGACAATTTGGCCCTCTCTGCTTTCCTGCGGACTCCATCCTCAAAAGCACCTGTTTTCACTTTCGGCAGCCTCCGGAGCAAAAAAGACAAACGTCCAGCTTTTGCTGCCACAGCAAAGGTGCCAGTGGGGAAAAGTAATGCTGGTTCTCACTGCCTCCTGGAACTCTTTCAAATGCCACAGACAATTTGGCCCTCTCTGCTTTCCTGCGGACTCCATCCTCAAAGGAACCTATTTTCCCTTTCGGCGCCCTCCGGAGCAAAAAAGACAAACGTCCAGCTTTTGCTGCCACATCAAAGGTGCCAGCGGGGAAAAGTAATGCTGGTTCTCACTGCCTCCTGGAACCCTTTCAAATGCCACAGACAATTTGGCCCTCTCTGCTTTCCTGCGGGACTCCATCCTCAAAAGCACCTGTTTTCGCTTTCGGCAGCCTCCGGAGCAAAAAAGACAAACGTCCAGCTTTTGCTGCCACAGCAAAGGTGCCAGCGGGGAAAAGTAATGCTGGTTCTCACTGCCTCCTGGAACCCTTTCAAATGCCACAGACAATTTGGCCCTCTCTGCTTTCCTGCGGACTCCATCCTCAAAAGCACCTGTTTTCGCTTTCGGCAGCCTCCGGAGCAAAAAAGACAAACGTCCAGCTTTTGCTGCCACAGCAAAGGTGCCAGCGGGAAAAGTAATGCTGGTTCTCACTGCCTCCTGGAACCCTTTCAAATGCCCTGACAATTTGGCCCTCTCTGCTTTCCTGTGGACTCCATCCTCAAAAGCACCTGTTTTCGCTTTCGGCAGCCTCCGGAGCAAAAAAGACAAACGGCCAGCTTTTGCTGCCACAGCAAATGTGGCAGCGGGGAAAAGTAATGCTGGTTCTCACTGCCTCCTGGAACCCTTTCAAATGCCACAGACAATTTGGCCCTCTCTGCTTTCCTGCGGACTATATCCTCAAAAGCGCCTTTTTTCACTTTCGGCGCCCTCCGGTGGTAAAAAGACAAACGTCCAGCTTTTGCTGCCACAGCAAAGGTGCCAGCGGGGAAAAGTAATGCTGGTTCTCACTGCCTCCTGGAACCCTTTCAAATGCCACAGACAATTTGGCCCTCTCTGCTTTCCTGTGGACTCCATCCTCAAAAGCACCTGTTTTCGCTTTCGGCAGCCTCCGGAGCAAAAAAGACAAACGTCCAGCTTTTGCTGCCACAGCAAAGGTGCCAGCGGGGAAAAGTAATGCTGGTTCTCACTGCCTCCTGGAACCCTTTCAAATGCCACAGACAATTTGGCCCTCTCTGCTTTCCTGCGGACTCCATCCTCAAAAGCACCTGTTTTCGCTTTCGGCAGCCTCCGGAGCAAAAAAGACAAACGTCCAGCTTTTGCTGCCACAGCAAAGGTGCCAGCGGGGAAAAGTAATGCTGGTTCTCACTGCCTCCTGGAACCTCTTCAAATGCCCCAGACAATTTGGCCCTCTCTGCTTTCCTGCGGACTCCATCCTCAAAAGCACCTGTTTTCGCTTTCGGCAGCCTCCGGAGCAAAAAAGACAAACGTCCAGCTTTTGCTGCCACAGCAAAGGTGCCAGCGGGGAAAAGTAATGCTGGTTCTCACTGCCTCCTGGAACCCTTTCAAATGCCACAGACAATTTGGCCCTCTCTGCTTTCCTGCGGACTCCATCCTCAAAAGCACCTGTTTTCGCTTTCGGCAGCGTCCGGAGCAAAAAAGACAAATGTCCAGCTTTTGCTGCCACAGCAAAGGTGCCAGCGGGGAAAAGTAATGCTGGTTCTCACTGCCTCCTGGAACCTCTTCAAATGCCCCAGACAATTTGGCCCTCTCTGCTTTCCTGCGGACTCCATCCTCAAAAGCACTGTTTTCGCTTTCGGCAGCCTCCGGAGCAAAAAAGACAAACGTCCAGCTTTTGCTGCCACAGCAAAGGTGCCAGCGGGGAAAAGTAATGCTGGTTCTCACTGCCTCCTGGAACCCTTTCAAATGCCACAGACAATTTGGCCCTCTCTGCTTTCCTGCGGACTCCATCCTCAAAAGCACCTGTTTTCGCTTTCGGCAGCCTCCGGAGCAAAAAAGACAAACGTCCAGCTTTTGCTGCCACAGCAAAGGTGCCAGCGGGGAAAAGTAATGCTGGTTCTCACTGCCTCCTGGAACCCTTTCAAATGCCCCTGACAATTTGGCCCTCTCTGCTTTCCTGTGGACTCCATCCTCAAAAGCACCTGTTTTCGCTTTCGGCAGCCTCCGGAGCAAAAAAGACAAACGGCCAGCTTTTGCTGCCACAGCAAAGGTGCCAGCGGGGAAAAGTAATGCTGGTTCTCACTGCCTCCTGGAACCCTTTCAAATGCCACAGACAATTTGGCCCTCTCTGCTTTCCTGCGGACTATATCCTCAAAAGCGCCTTTTTTCACTTTCGGCGCCCTCCGGTGGTAAAAAGACAAACGTCCAGCTTTTGCTGCCCACAGCAAATGTGCCAGCGGGAAAAGTAATGCTGGTTCTCACTGCCTCCTGGAACCCTTTCAAATGCCACAGACAATTTGGCCCTCTCTGCTTTCCTGCGGACTCCATCCTCAAAAGCACCTGTTTTCGCTTTCGGCAGCGTCCGGAGCAAAAAAGACAAATGTCCAGCTTTTGCTGCCACAGCAAAGGTGCCAGCGGGGAAAAGTAATGCTGGTTCTCACTGCTCCTGGAACCCTCTTCAAATGCCACAGACAATTTGGCCCTCTCTGCTTTCCTGCGGACTCCATCCTCAAAAGCACCTGTTTTCGCTTTCGGCAGCCTCCGGAGCAAAAAAGACAAACGTCCAGCTTTTGCTGCCACAGCAAAGGTGCCAGCGGGGAAAAGTAATGCTGGTTCTCACTGCCTCCTGGAACCCTTTCAAATGCCACAGACAATTTGGCCCTCTCTGCTTTCCTGCGGACTCCATCCTCAAAAGCACCTGTTTTCGCTTTCGGCAGCCTCCGGAGCAAAAAAGACAAACGTCCAGCTTTTGCTGCCACAGCAAAGGTGCCAGCGGGGAAAAGTAATGCTGGTTCTCACTGCCTCCTGGAACCCTTTCAAATGCCACAGACAATTTGGCCCTCTCTGCTTTCCTGTGGACTCCATCCTCAAAAGCACCTGTTTTCGCTTTCGGCAGCCTCCGGAGCAAAAAAGACAAACGGCCAGCTTTTGCTGCCACAGCAAAGGTGCCAGCGGGGAAAAGTAATGCTGGTTCTCACTGCCTCCTGGAACCCTTTCAAATGCCCCAGACAATTTGGCCCTCTCTGCTTTCCTGCGGACTATATCCTCAAAAGCGCCTTTTTTCACTTTCGGCGCCCTCCGGTGGTAAAAAGACAAACGTCCAGCTTTTGCTGCCACAGCAAATGTGCCAGCGGGGAAAAGTAATGCTGGTTCTCACTGCCTCCTGGAACTCTTTCAAATGCCACAGACAATTTGGCCCTCTCTGCTTTCCTGCGGACTCCATCCTCAAAAGCACCTGTTTTCGCTTTCGGCAGCCTCCGGAGCAAAAAAGACAAACGTCCAGCTTTTGCTGCCACAGCAAAGGTGCCAGCGGGGAAAAGTAATGCTGGTTCTCACTGCCTCCTATAACCCTTTCAAATGCCACAGACAATTTGGCCCTCTCTGCTTTCCTGCGGACTCCATCCTCAAAAGCACCTGTTTTCGCTTTCGGCAGCCTCCGGAGCAAAAAAGACAAACGTCCAGCTTTTGCTGCCACAGCAAAGGTGCCAGCGGGGAAAAGTAATGCTGGTTCTCACTGCCTCCTGGAACCTCTTCAAATGCCCCAGACAATTTAGCCCTCTCTGCTTTCCTGCGGACTCCATCCTCAAAAGCACCTGTTTTCGCTTTCGGCAGCCTCCGGAGCAAAAAAGACAAACGTCCAGCTTTTGCTGCCACAGCAAAGGTGCCAGCGGGGAAAAGTAATGCTGGTTCTCACTGCCTCCTGGAACCCTTTCAAATGCCACAGACAATTTGGCCCTCTCTGCTTTCCTGCGGACTCCATCCTCAAAAGCACCTGTTTTCGCTTTCGGCAGCCTCCATTGCAAAAAATACAAACGTCCAGCTTTTGCTGCCACAGCAAAGGTGCCAGCGGGGAAAAGTAATGCTGGTTCTCACTGCCTCCTGGAACCTCTTCAAATGCCACAGACAATTTGGCCCTCTCTGCTTTCCTGCGGACTCCATCCTCAAAAGCACCTGTTTTCGCTTTCGGCAGCCTCCGGAGCAAAAAAGACAAACGTCCAGCTTTTGCTGCCACAGCAAAGGTGCCAGCGGGGAAAAGTAATGCTGGTTCTCACTGCCTCCTATAACCCTTTCAAATGCCACAGACAATTTGGCCCTCTCTGCTTTCCTGCGGACTCCATCCTCAAAAGCACCTGTTTTCGCTTTCGGCAGCCTCCGGAGCAAAAAGGACAAACGGCCAGCTTTTGCTGCCACAGCAAATGTGGCAGCGGGGAAAAGTAATGCTGGTTCTCACTGCCTCCTGGAACCTCTTCAAATGCCCCAGACAATTTAGCCCTCTCTGCTTTCCTGCGGACTCCATCCTCAAAAGCACCTGTTTTCGCTTTCGGCAGCCTCCGGAGCAAAAAAGACAAACGTCCAGCTTTTGCTGCCACAGCAAAGGTGCCAGCGGGGAAAAGTAATGCTGGTTCTCACTGCCTCCTGGAACCCTTTCAAATGCCACAGACAATTTGGCCCTCTCTGCTTTCCTGCGGACTCCATCCTCAAAAGCACCTGTTTTCGCTTTCGGCAGCCTCCATTGCAAAAAATACAAACGTCCAGCTTTTGCTGCCACAGCAAAGGTGCCAGCGGGGAAAAGTAATGCTGGTTCTCACTGCCTCCTGGAACCCTTTCAAATGCCACAGACAATTTGGCCCTCTCTGCTTTCCTGCGGACTCCATCCTCAAAAGCACCTGTTTTCGCTTTCGGCAGCCTCCGGAGCAAAAAAGACAAACGTCCAGCTTTTGCTGCCACAGCAAAGGTGCCAGCGGGGAAAAGTAATGCTGGTTCTCACTGCCTCCTGGAACCTCTTCAAATGCCACAGACAATTTGGCCCTCTCTGCTTTCCTGCGGACTCCATCCTCAAAAGCACCTGTTTTCGCTTTCGGCAGCGTCCGGAGCAAAAAAGACAAATGTCCAGCTTTTGCTGCCACAGCAAAGGTGCCAGCGGGGAAAAGTAATGCTGGTTCTCACTGCCTCCTGGAACCTCTTCAAATGCCACAGACAATTTGGCCCTCTCTGCTTTCCTGCGGACTCCATCCTCAAAAGCACCTGTTTTCGCTTTCGGCAGCCTCCGGAGCAAAAAAGACAAACGTCCAGCTTTTGCTGCCACAGCAAAGGTGCCAGCGGGGAAAAGTAATGCTGGTTCTCACTGCCTCCTGGAACCCTTTCAAATGCCCCTGACAATTTGGCCCTCTCTGCTTTCCTGTGGACTCCATCCTCAAAAGCACCTGTTTTCGCTTTCGGCAGCCTCCGGAGCAAAAAAGACAAACGGCCAGCTTTTGCTGCCACAGCAAAGGTGCCAGCGGGGAAAAGTAATGCTGGTTCTCACTGCCTCCTGGAACCCTTTCAAATGCCACAGACAATTTGGCCCTCTCTGCTTTCCTGCGGACTATATCCTCAAAAGCGCCTTTTTTCACTTTCGGCGCCCTCCGGTGGTAAAAAGACAAACGTCCAGCTTTTGCTGCCACAGCAAATGTGCCAGCGGGGAAAAGTAATGCTGGTTCTCACTGCCTCCTGGAACCCTTTCAAATGCCACAGACAATTTGGCCCTCTCTGCTTTCCTGCGGACTCCATCCTCAAAAGCACCTGTTTTCGCTTTCGGCAGCGTCCGGAGCAAAAAAGACAAATGTCCAGCTTTTGCTGCCACAGCAAAGGTGCCAGCGGGGAAAAGTAATGCTGGTTCTCACTGCCTCCTGGAACCTCTTCAAATGCCACAGACAATTTGGCCCTCTCTGCTTTCCTGCGGACTCCATCCTCAAAAGCACCTGTTTTCGCTTTCGGCAGCCTCCGGAGCAAAAAAGACAAACGTCCAGCTTTTGCTGCCACAGCAAAGGTGCCAGCGGGGAAAAGTAATGCTGGTTCTCACTGCCTCCTGGAACCCTTTCAAATGCCACAGACAATTTGGCCCTCTCTGCTTTCCTGCGGACTCCATCCTCAAAAGCACCTGTTTTCGCTTTCGGCAGCCTCCGGAGCAAAAAAGACAAACGTCCAGCTTTTGCTGCCACAGCAAAGGTGCCAGCGGGGAAAAGTAATGCTGGTTCTCACTGCCTCCTGGAACCCTTTCAAATGCCCCTGACAATTTGGCCCTCTCTGCTTTCCTGTGGACTCCATCCTCAAAAGCACCTGTTTTCGCTTTCGGCAGCCTCCGGAGCAAAAAAGACAAACGGCCAGCTTTTGCTGCCACAGCAAAGGTGCCAGCGGGGAAAAGTAATGCTGGTTCTCACTGCCTCCTGGAACCCTTTCAAATGCCACAGACAATTTGGCCCTCTCTGCTTTCCTGCGGACTATATCCTCAAAAGCGCCTTTTTTCACTTTCGGCGCCCTCCGGTGGTAAAAAGACAAACGTCCAGCTTTTGCTGCCACAGCAAATGTGCCAGCGGGGAAAAGTAATGCTGGTTCTCACTGCCTCCTGGAACTCTTTCAAATGCCACAGACAATTTGGCCCTCTCTGCTTTCCTGCGGACTCCATCCTCAAAAGCACCTGTTTTCGCTTTCGGCAGCCTCCGGAGCAAAAAAGACAAACGTCCAGCTTTTGCTGCCACAGCAAAGGTGCCAGCGGGGAAAAGTAATGCTGGTTCTCACTGCCTCCTATAACCCTTTCAAATGCCACAGACAATTTGGCCCTCTCTGCTTTCCTGCGGACTCCATCCTCAAAAGCACCTGTTTTCGCTTTCGGCAGCCTCCGGAGCAAAAAAGACAAACGTCCAGCTTTTGCTGCCACAGCAAAGGTGCCAGCGGGGAAAAGTAATGCTGGTTCTCACTGCCTCCTGGAACCCTTTCAAATGCCACAGACAATTTGGCCCTCTCTGCTTTCCTGCGGACTCCATCCTCAAAAGCACCTGTTTTCGCTTTCGGCAGCCTCCGGAGCAAAAAAGACAAACGTCCAGCTTTTGCTGCCACAGCAAAGGTGCCAGCGGGGAAAAGTAATGCTGGTTCTCACTGCCTCCTGGAACCCTTTCAAATGCCACAGACAATTTGGCCCTCTCTGCTTTCCTGCGGACTCCATCCTCAAAAGCACCTGTTTTCGCTTTCGGCAGCCTCCGGAGCAAAAAAGACAAACGTCCAGCTTTTGCTGCCACAGCAAAGGTGCCAGCGGGGAAAAGTAATGCTGGTTCTCACTGCCTCCTGGAACCCTTTCAAATGCCACAGACAATTTGGCCCTCTCTGCTTTCCTGCGGACTCCATCCTCAAAAGAACCTATTTTTGCTTTCGGCGCCCTCCGGAGCAAAAAAGACAAACGTCCAGCTTTTGCTGCCACAGCAAAGGTACCAGCGGGGAAAAGTAATGCTGGTTCTCACTGCCTCCTGGAACCCTTTCAAATGCCCCAGACAATTTGGCCCTCTCTGCTTTCCTGCGGACTCCATCCTCAAAAGCACCTGTTTTCGCTTTCGGCAGCCTCCGGAGCAAAAAAGACAAACGTCCAGCTTTTGCTGCCACAGCAAAGGTGCCAGCGGGGAAAAGTAATGCTGGTTCTCACTGCCTCCTGGAACCTCTTCAAATGCCCCAGACAATTTGGCCCTCTCTGCTTTCCTGCGGACTCCATCCTCAAAAGCACCTGTTTTCGCTTTCGGCAGCCTCCGGAGCAAAAAAGACAAACGTCCAGCTTTTGCTGCCACAGCAAAGGTGCCAGCGGGGAAAAGTAATGCTGGTTCTCACTGCCTCCTGGAACCCTTTCAAATGCCACAGACAATTTGGCCCTCTTTGCTTTCCTGCGGACTCCATCCTCAAAAGCACCTGTTTTCGCTTTCGGCAGCCTCCGGAGCAAAAAAGACAAACGTCCAGCTTTTGCTGCCACAGCAAAGGTGCCAGCGGGGAAAAGTAATGCTGGTTCTCACTGCCTCCTGGAACCTCTTCAAATGCCACAGACAATTTGGCCCTCTCTGCTTTCCTGCGGACTCCATCCTCAAAAGCACCTGTTTTCACTTTCGGCAGCCTCCGGAGCAAAAAAGACAAACGTCCAGCTTTTGCTACCACAGCAAAGGTGCCAGCGGGGAAAAGTAATGCTGGTTCTCACTGCCTCCTGGAACTCTTTCAAATGCCACAGACAATTTGGCCCTCTCTGCTTTCCTGCGGACTCCATCCTCAAAGGAACCTATTTTCCCTTTCGGCGCCCTCCGGAGCAAAAAAGACAAACGTCCAGCTTTTGCTGCCACATCAAAGGTGCCAGCGGGGAAAAGTAATGCTGGTTCTCACTGCCTCCTGGAACCCTTTCAAATGCCACAGACAATTTGGCCCTCTCTGCTTTCCTGCGGACTCCATCCTCAAAAGCACCTGTTTTCGCTTTCGGCAGCCTCCGGAGCAAAAAAGACAAACGTCCAGCTTTTGCTGCCACAGCAAAGGTGCCAGCGGGGAAAAGTAATGCTGGTTCTCACTGCCTCCTGGAACCCTTTCAAATGCCACAGACAATTTGGCCCTCTCTGCTTTCCTGCGGACTCCATCCTCAAAAGCACCTGTTTTCGCTTTCGGCAGCCTCCGGAGCAAAAAAGACAAACGTCCAGCTTTTGCTGCCACAGCAAAGGTGCCAGCGGGGAAAAGTAATGCTGGTTCTCACTGCCTCCTGGAACCCTTTCAAATGCCCCTGACAATTTGGCCCTCTCTGCTTTCCTGTGGACTCCATCCTCAAAAGCACCTGTTTTCGCTTTCGGCAGCCTCCGGAGCAAAAAAGACAAACGGCCAGCTTTTGCTGCCACAGCAAATGTGGCAGCGGGGAAAAGTAATGCTGGTTCTCACTGCCTCCTGGAACCCTTTCAAATGCCACAGACAATTTGGCCCTCTCTGCTTTCCTGCGGACTATATCCTCAAAAGCGCCTTTTTTCACTTTCGGCGCCCTCCAGTGGTAAAAAGACAAACGTCCAGCTTTTGCTGCCACAGCAAAGGTGCCAGCGGGGAAAAGTAATGCTGGTTCTCACTGCCTCCTGGAACCCTTTCAAATGCCACAGACAATTTGGCCCTCTCTGCTTTCCTGTGGACTCCATCCTCAAAAGCACCTGTTTTCGCTTTCGGCAGCCTCCGGAGCAAAAAAGACAAACGTCCAGCTTTTGCTGCCACAGCAAAGGTGCCAGCGGGGAAAAGTAATGCTGGTTCTCACTGCCTCCTGGAACCCTTTCAAATGCCACAGACAATTTGGCCCTCTCTGCTTTCCTGCGGACTCCATCCTCAAAAGCACCTGTTTTCGCTTTCGGCAGCCTCCGGAGCAAAAAAGACAAACGTCCAGCTTTTGCTGCCACAGCAAAGGTGCCAGCGGGGAAAAGTAATGCTGGTTCTCACTGCCTCCTGGAACCTCTTCAAATGCCCCAGACAATTTGGCCCTCTCTGCTTTCCTGCGGACTCCATCCTCAAAAGCACCTGTTTTCGCTTTCGGCAGCCTCCGGAGCAAAAAAGACAAACGTCCAGCTTTTGCTGCCACAGCAAAGGTGCCAGCGGGGAAAAGTAATGCTGGTTCTCACTGCCTCCTGGAACCCTTTCAAATGCCACAGACAATTTGGCCCTCTCTGCTTTCCTGCGGACTCCATCCTCAAAAGCACCTGTTTTCGCTTTCGGCAGCGTCCGGAGCAAAAAAGACAAATGTCCAGCTTTTGCTGCCACAGCAAAGGTGCCAGCGGGGAAAAGTAATGCTGGTTCTCACTGCCTCCTGGAACCTCTTCAAATGCCACAGACAATTTGGCCCTCTCTGCTTTCCTGCGGACTCCATCCTCAAAAGCACCTGTTTTCGCTTTCGGCAGCCTCCGGAGCAAAAAAGACAAACGTCCAGCTTTTGCTGCCACAGCAAAGGTGCCAGCGGGGAAAAGTAATGCTGGTTCTCACTGCCTCCTGGAACCCTTTCAAATGCCACAGACAATTTGGCCCTCTCTGCTTTCCTGCGGACTCCATCCTCAAAAGCACCTGTTTTCGCTTTCGGCAGCCTCCGGAGCAAAAAAGACAAACGTCCAGCTTTTGCTGCCACAGCAAAGGTGCCAGCGGGGAAAAGTAATGCTGGTTCTCACTGCCTCCTGGAACCCTTTCAAATGCCCCTGACAATTTGGCCCTCTCTGCTTTCCTGTGGACTCCATCCTCAAAAGCACCTGTTTTCGCTTTCGGCAGCGTCCGGAGCAAAAAAGACAAATGTCCAGCTTTTGCTGCCACAGCAAAGGTGCCAGCGGGGAAAAGTAATGCTGGTTCTCACTGCCTCCTGGAACCTCTTCAAATGCCACAGACAATTTGGCCCTCTCTGCTTTCCTGCGGACTCCATCCTCAAAAGCACCTGTTTTCGCTTTCGGCAGCCTCCGGAGCAAAAAAGACAAACGGCCAGCTTTTGCTGCCACAGCAAAGGTGCCAGCGGGGAAAAGTAATGCTGGTTCTCACTGCCTCCTGGAACCCTTTCAAATGCCACAGACAATTTGGCCCTCTCTGCTTTCCTGCGGACTCCATCCTCAAAAGCACCTGTTTTCGCTTTCGGCAGCCTCCGGAGCAAAAAAGACAAACGTCCAGCTTTTGCTGCCACAGCAAAGGTGCCAGCGGGGAAAAGTAATGCTGGTTCTCACTGCCTCCTGGAACCCTTTCAAATGCCCCTGACAATTTGGCCCTCTCTGCTTTCCTGTGGACTCCATCCTCAAAAGCACCTGTTTTCGCTTTCGGCAGCGTCCGGAGCAAAAAAGACAAATGTCCAGCTTTTGCTGCCACAGCAAAGGTGCCAGCGGGGAAAAGTAATGCTGGTTCTCACTGCCTCCTGGAACCTCTTCAAATGCCACAGACAATTTGGCCCTCTCTGCTTTCCTGCGGACTCCATCCTCAAAAGCACCTGTTTTCGCTTTCGGCAGCCTCCGGAGCAAAAAAGACAAACGGCCAGCTTTTGCTGCCACAGCAAAGGTGCCAGCGGGGAAAAGTAATGCTGGTTCTCACTGCCTCCTGGAACCCTTTCAAATGCCACAGACAATTTGGCCCTCTCTGCTTTCCTGCGGACTATATCCTCAAAAGCGCCTTTTTTCACTTTCGGCGCCCTCCGGTGGTAAAAAGACAAACGTCCAGCTTTTGCTGCCACAGCAAATGTGCCAGCGGGGAAAAGTAATGCTGGTTCTCACTGCCTCCTGGAACCCTTTCAAATGCCACAGACAATTTGGCCCTCTCTGCTTTCCTGCGGACTCCATCCTCAAAAGCACCTGTTTTCGCTTTCGGCAGCGTCCGGAGCAAAAAAGACAAATGTCCAGCTTTTGCTGCCACAGCAAAGGTGCCAGCGGGGAAAAGTAATGCTGGTTCTCACTGCCTCCTGGAACCTCTTCAAATGCCACAGACAATTTGGCCCTCTCTGCTTTCCTGCGGACTCCATCCTCAAAAGCACCTGTTTTCGCTTTCGGCAGCCTCCGGAGCAAAAAAGACAAACGTCCAGCTTTTGCTGCCACAGCAAAGGTGCCAGCGGGGAAAAGTAATGCTGGTTCTCACTGCCTCCTGGAACCCTTTCAAATGCCACAGACAATTTGGCCCTCTCTGCTTTCCTGCGGTCTCCATCCTCAAAAGCACCTGTTTTTGCTTTCGGCAGCCTCCGGAGCAAAAAAGACAAACGTCCAGCTTTTGCTGCCACAGCAAAGGTGCCAGCGGGGAAAAGTAATGCTGGTTCTCACTGCCTCCTGGAACCCTTTCAAATGCCCCTGACAATTTGGCCCTCTCTGCTTTCCTGTGGACTCCATCCTCAAAAGCACCTGTTTTCGCTTTCGGCAGCCTCCGGAGCAAAAAAGACAAACGGCCAGCTTTTGCTGCCACAGCAAAGGTGCCAGCGGGGAAAAGTAATGCTGGTTCTCACTGCCTCCTGGAACCCTTTCAAATGCCACAGACAATTTGGCCCTCTCTGCTTTCCTGCGGACTATATCCTCAAAAGCGCCTTTTTTCACTTTCGGCGCCCTCCGGTGGTAAAAAGACAAACGTCCAGCTTTTGCTGCCACAGCAAATGTGCCAGCGGGGAAAAGTAATGCTGGTTCTCACTGCCTCCTGGAACTCTTTCAAATGCCACAGACAATTTGGCCCTCTCTGCTTTCCTGCGGACTCCATCCTCAAAAGCACCTGTTTTCGCTTTCGGCAGCCTCCGGAGCAAAAAAGACAAACGTCCAGCTTTTGCTGCCACAGCAAAGGTGCCAGCGGGGAAAAGTAATGCTGGTTCTCACTGCCTCCTATAACCCTTTCAAATGCCACAGACAATTTGGCCCTCTCTGCTTTCCTGCGGACTCCATCCTCAAAAGCACCTGTTTTCGCTTTCGGCAGCCTCCGGAGCAAAAAAGACAAACGTCCAGCTTTTGCTGCCACAGCAAAGGTGCCAGCGGGGAAAAGTAATGCTGGTTCTCACTGCCTCCTGGAACCCTTTCAAATGCCACAGACAATTTGGCCCTCTCTGCTTTCCTGCGGACTCCATCCTCAAAAGCACCTGTTTTCGCTTTCGGCAGCCTCCGGAGCAAAAAAGACAAACGTCCAGCTTTTGCTGCCACAGCAAAGGTGCCAGCGGGGAAAAGTAATGCTGGTTCTCACTGCCTCCTGGAACCCTTTCAAATGCCACAGACAATTTGGCCCTCTCTGCTTTCCTGCGGACTCCATCCTCAAAAGCACCTGTTTTCGCTTTCGGCAGCCTCCGGAGCAAAAAAGACAAACGTCCAGCTTTTGCTGCCACAGCAAAGGTGCCAGCGGGGAAAAGTGATGCTGGTTCTCACTGCCTCCTGGAACCCTTTCAAATGCCACAGACAATTTGGCCCTCTCTGCTTTCCTGCGGACTCCATCCTCAAAAGAACCTATTTTTGCTTTTGGCGCCCTCCGGAGCAAAAAAGACAAACGTCCAGCTTTTGCTGCCACAGCAAAGGTACCAGCGGGGAAAAGTAATGCTGGTTCTCACTGCCTCCTGGAACCCTTTCAAATGCCACAGACAATTTGGCCCTCTCTGCTTTCCTGCGGACTCCATCCTCAAAAGCACCTGTTTTCGCTTTCGGCAGCGTCCGGAGCAAAAAAGACAAACGTCCAGCTTTTGCTGCCACAGCAAAGGTGCCAGCGGGGAAAAGTAATGCTGGTTCTCACTGCCTCCTGGAACCTCTTCAAATGCCCCAGACAATTTGGCCCTCTCTGCTTTCCTGTGGACTCCATCCTCAAAAGCACCTGTTTTCGCTTTCGGCAGCCTCCGGAGCAAAAAAGACAAACGTCCAGCTTTTGCTGCCACAGCAAAGGTGCCAGCGGGGAAAAGTAATGCTGGTTCTCACTGCCTCCTGGAACCCTTTCAAATGCCACAGACAATTTGGCCCTCTCTGCTTTCCTGCGGACTCCATCCTCAAAAGCACCTGTTTTCGCTTTCGGCAGCCTCCGGAGCAAAAAAGACAAACGTCCAGCTTTTGCTGCCACAGCAAAGGTGCCAGCGGGGAAAAGTAATGCTGGTTCTCACTGCCTCCTGGAACCCTTTCAAATGCCCCAGACAATTTGGCCCTCTCTGCTTTCCTGCGGACTCCATCCTCAAAAGCACCTGTTTTCGCTTTCGGCAGCGTCCGGAGCAAAAAAGACAAACGTCCAGCTTTTGCTGCCACAGCAAAGGTGCCAGCGGGGAAAAGTAATGCTGGTTCTCACTGCCTCCTGGAACCTCTTCAAATGCCCCAGACAATTTGGCCCTCTCTGCTTTCCTGCGGACTCCATCCTCAAAAGCACCTGTTTTCGCTTTCGGCAGCCTCCGGAGCAAAAAAGACAAACGTCCAGCTTTTGCTGCCACAGCAAAGGTGCCAGCGGGGAAAAGTAATGCTGGTTCTCACTGCCTCCTGGAACCCTTTCAAATGCCACAGACAATTTGGCCCTCTTTGCTTTCCTGCGGACTCCATCCTCAAAAGCACCTGTTTTCGCTTTCGGCAGCCTCCGGAGCAAAAAAGACAAACGTCCAGCTTTTGCTGCCACAACAAAGGTGCCAGCGGGGAAAAGTAATGCTGGTTCTCACTGCCTCCTGGAACCTCTTCAAATGCCCCAGACAATTTGGCCCTCTCTGCTTTCCTGCGGACTCCATCCTCAAAAGCACCTGTTTTCACTTTCGGCAGCCTCCGGAGCAAAAAAGACAAACGTCCAGCTTTTGCTGCCACAGCAAAGGTGCCAGCGGGGAAAAGTAATGCTGGTTCTCACTGCCTCCTGGAACTCTTTCAAATGCCACAGACAATTTGGCCCTCTCTGCTTTCCTGCGGACTCCATCCTCAAAGGAACCTATTTTCCCTTTCGGCGCCCTCCGGAGCAAAAAAGACAAACGTCCAGCTTTTGCTGCCACAGCAAAGGTGCCAGCGGGGAAAAGTAATGCTGGTTCTCACTGCCTCCTGGAACCCTTTCAAATGCCACAGACAATTTGGCCCTCTCTGCTTTCCTGCGGACTCCATCCTCAAAAGCACCTGTTTTCGCTTTCGGCAGCCTCCGGAGCAAAAAAGACAAACGTCCAGCTTTTGCTGCCACAGCAAAGGTGCCAGCGGGGAAAAGTAATGCTGGTTCTCACTGCCTCCTGGAACCCTTTCAAATGCCCCTGACAATTTGGCCCTCTCTGCTTTCCTGTGGACTCCATCCTCAAAAGCACCTGTTTTCGCTTTCGGCAGCCTCCGGAGCAAAAAAGACAAACGGCCAGCTTTTGCGGCCACAGCAAATGTGGCAGCGGGGAAAAGTAATGCTGGTTCTCACTGCCTCCTGGAACCCTTTCAAATGCCACAGACAATTTGGCCCTCTCTGCTTTCCTGCGGACTATATCCTCAAAAGCGCCTTTTTTCACTTTCGGCGCCCTCCGGTGGTAAAAAGACAAACGTCCAGCTTTTGCTGCCACAGCAAAGGTGCCAGCGGGGAAAAGTAATGCTGGTTCTCACTGCCTCCTGGAACCCTTTCAAATGCCACAGACAATTTGGCCCTCTCTGCTTTCCTGTGGACTCCATCCTCAAAAGCACCTGTTTTCGCTTTCGGCAGCCTCCGGAGCAAAAAAGACAAACGTCCAGCTTTTGCTGCCACAGCAAAGGTGCCAGCGGGGAAAAGTAATGCTGGTTCTCACTGCCTCCTGGAACCCTTTCAAATGCCACAGACAATTTGGCCCTCTCTGCTTTCCTGCGGACTCCATCCTCAAAAGCACCTGTTTTCGCTTTCGGCAGCCTCCGGAGCAAAAAAGACAAACGTCCAGCTTTTGCTGCCACAGCAAAGGTGCCAGCGGGGAAAAGTAATGCTGGTTCTCACTGCCTCCTGGAACCTCTTCAAATGCCCCAGACAATTTGGCCCTCTCTGCTTTCCTGCGGACTCCATCCTCAAAAGCACCTGTTTTCGCTTTCGGCAGCCTCCGGAGCAAAAAAGACAAACGTCCAGCTTTTGCTGCCACAGCAAAGGTGCCAGCGGGGAAAAGTAATGCTGGTTCTCACTGCCTCCTGGAACCCTTTCAAATGCCACAGACAATTTGGCCCTCTCTGCTTTCCTGCGGACTCCATCCTCAAAAGCACCTGTTTTCGCTTTCGGCAGCCTCCGGAGCAAAAAAGACAAACGTCCAGCTTTTGCTGCCACAGCAAAGGTGCCAGCGGGGAAAAGTAATGCTGGTTCTCACTGCCTCCTGGAACCTCTTCAAATGCCCCAGACAATTTGGCCCTCTCTGCTTTCCTGTGGACTCCATCCTCAAAAGCACCTGTTTTCGCTTTCGGCAGCCTCCGGAGCAAAAAAGACAAACGGCCAGCTTTTGCGGCCACAGCAAATGTGGCAGCGGGGAAAAGTAATGCTGGTTCTCACTGCCTCCTGGAACCCTTTCAAATGCCACAGACAATTTGGCCCTCTCTGCTTTCCTGCGGACTATATCCTCAAAAGCGCCTTTTTTCACTTTCGGCGCCCTCCGGTGGTAAAAAGACAAACGTCCAGCTTTTGCTGCCACAGCAAAGGTGCCAGCGGGGAAAAGTAATGCTGGTTCTCACTGCCTCCTGGAACCCTTTCAAATGCCACAGACAATTTGGCGCTCTCTGCTTTCCTGTGGACTCCATCCTCAAAAGCACCTGTTTTCGCTTTCGGCAGCCTCCGGAGCAAAAAAGACAAACGTCCAGCTTTTGCTGCCACAGCAAAGGTGCCAGCGGGGAAAAGTAATGCTGGTTCTCACTGCCTCCTGGAACCCTTTCAAATGCCACAGACAATTTGGCCCTCTCTGCTTTCCTGCGGACTCCATCCTCAAAAGCACCTGTTTTCGCTTTCGGCAGCCTCCGGAGCAAAAAAGACAAACGTCCAGCTTTTGCTGCCACAGCAAAGGTGCCAGCGGGGAAAAGTAATGCTGGTTCTCACTGCCTCCTGGAACCCTTTCAAATGCCACAGACAATTTGGCCCTCTCTGCTTTCCTGCGGACTCCATCCTCAAAAGCACCTGTTTTCGCTTTCGGCAGCCTCCGGAGCAAAAAAGACAAACGTCCAGCTTTTGCTGCCACAGCAAAGGTGCCAGCGGGGAAAAGTAATGCTGGTTCTCACTGCCTCCTGGAACCCTTTCAAATGCCACAGACAATTTGGCCCTCTCTGCTTTCCTGCGGACTCCATCCTCAAAAGCACCTGTTTTCGCTTTCGGCAGCCTCCGGAGCAAAAAAGACAAACGTCCAGCTTTTGCTGCCACAGCAAAGGTGCCAGCGGGGAAAAGTAATGCTGGTTCTCACTGCCTCCTGGAACCTCTTCAAATGCCCCAGACAATTTGGCCCTCTCTGCTTTCCTGCGGACTCCATCCTCAAAAGCACCTGTTTTCACTTTCGGCAGCCTCCGGAGCAAAAAAGACAAACGTCCAGCTTTTGCTGCCACAGCAAAGGTGCCAGCGGGGAAAAGTAATGCTGGTTCTCACTGCCTCCTGGAACTCTTTCAAATGCCACAGACAATTTGGCCCTCTCTGCTTTCCTGCGGACTCCATCCTCAAAAGCACCTGTTTTCGCTTTCGGCAGCCTCCGGAGCAAAAAAGACAAACGTCCAGCTTTTGCTGCCACAGCAAAGGTGCCAGCGGGGAAAAGTAATGCTGGTTCTCACTGCCTCCTGGAACCCTTTCAAATGCCACAGACAATTTGGCCCTCTCTGCTTTCCTGTGGACTCCATCCTCAAAAGCACCTGTTTTCGCTTTCGGCAGCCTCCGGAGCAAAAAAGACAAACGTCCAGCTTTTGCTGCCACAGCAAAGGTGCCAGCGGGGAAAAGTAATGCTGGTTCTCACTGCCTCCTGGAACCCTTTCAAATGCCACAGACAATTTGGCCCTCTCTGCTTTCCTGCGGACTCCATCCTCAAAAGCACCTGTTTTCGCTTTCGGCAGCCTCCGGAGCAAAAAAGACAAACGTCCAGCTTTTGCTGCCACAGCAAAGGTGCCAGCGGGGAAAAGTGATGCTGGTTCTCACTGCCTCCTGGAACCCTTTCAAATGCCACAGACAATTTGGCCCTCTCTGCTTTCCTGCGGACTCCATCCTCAAAAGAACCTATTTTTGCTTTCGGCGCCCTCCGGAGCAAAAAAGACAAACGTCCAGCTTTTGCTGCCACAGCAAAGGTACCAGCGGGGAAAAGTAATGCTGGTTCTCACTGCCTCCTGGAACCCTTTCAAATGCCCCAGACAATTTGGCCCTCTCTGCTTTCCTGCGGACTCCATCCTCAAAAGCACCTGTTTTCGCTTTCGGCAGCGTCCGGAGCAAAAAAGACAAACGTCCAGCTTTTGCTGCCACAGCAAAGGTGCCAGCGGGGAAAAGTAATGCTGGTTCTCACTGCCTCCTGGAACCTCTTCAAATGCCACAGACAATTTGGCCCTCTCTGCTTTCCTGCGGACTCCATCCTCAAAAGCACCTGTTTTCGCTTTCGGCAGCCTCCGGAGCAAAAAAGACAAACGTCCAGCTTTTGCTGCCACAGCAAAGGTGCCAGCGGGGAAAAGTAATGCTGGTTCTCACTGCCTCCTGGAACCCTTTCAAATGCCACAGACAATTTGGCCCTCTCTGCTTTCCTGCGGACTCCATCCTCAAAAGCACCTGTTTTCGCTTTCGGCAGCCTCCGGAGCAAAAAAGACAAACGTCCAGCTTTTGCTGCCACAGCAAAGTTGCCAGCGGGGAAAAGTAATGCTGGTTCTCACTGCCTCCTGGAACCCTTTCAAATGCCACAGACAATTTGGCCCTCTCTGCTTTCCTGCGGACTCCATCCTCAAAAGC
>NW_028126835.1:0-21856 GCF_965231255.1 Vanellus vanellus
CCCCCTCTCCCCTCCCTCCTCCCCCCTCCTCCCTCCCTCCTCCCCCCTCTCCCTCCTCCTCCCCCCCTCTCCCTCCTCCTCCCTTTTTTTATTATTATTTTTTTATTTTTTAGTATAGAATCACACGCATACATTTCCACTTGAAGGAAAAGGGGAGGGACAAGCCCTTTCCCCAGACCAGACAGCAGCTTTACTGACACACTAATAATGGCTGCAAAATTTCATCCAATGGAGCAACACTCATTTGAAGTCTTCAAATACTTCTCATCTTTAAAGGAGGTGCCGCATGTCCACCTCAATCCTTCCTCTTTCTTCTGGCCTATTTGGTCATACGCTGAAATAGGATGATGCCATTTACGGCAGCCCAAGGTCCATGGTGGGGGGCGTATGCGTCAGAGGAGGGACAATTCATAGGGGACATTAGAAAACATTACAATCTGGAAACATGGGTGGGAGCCATTGAAATAGAGAAAACCCTCTCATTTTACTATCTATTGACATAGGACTATTTGTTTGTGTATAGCGAAGGTGTTCAAAATACAAATCTACTCTACAAAAAACCTCCTCTATTACATAAAGGATTTTAGAATATAAAAAGATGTGTCCCACAGTCCATTTTTACCTTCATCGTTCTCTCTCGGCCTGGCTCCCCATCCCCATTCTTTAATTGCTCTGTCTCTCCCCTTCAGCTCATCAAGGTTTTTTGGTATGTTTCAGTTTATCTCTGTCTACCTCACTGTCCCCTTTTTTAGTTCCTCCTTCTCTGCCTTGTGGCCCATTGCTCTTGTTTGGTTGTTTTTTTTTTTTCATCTCTGTCAGCGTGGTTCCCTGTTGCTTCCTCCTTCCTGGCCTGTAGCCCATCGCTGTTGTATTGGGTTTACCATGCGAGGTGTCGTTAGCTGGGCGGTTGCTGCAGGGGTGGGTTCTGTGAGAAGACACGCCTGTTGGTCCCATGTTGGGCACAGCCAGTTCCCACTCTGCAACGGATGTGCTGCTGGTTAAAGCTGAGCCCATCGGCAGCGCTGGTAGGAAGCAGAGCAGAGATTCTCCTGCAGCCTGTGGTGAAGACCATGGTGAGGCAGGCTGTCCCCCTGCAGTCCAGGGAGGTCCAGGGTGGAGCCGACATGCCCCTGCGGCGCGTAGAGGACTCGAGGCCGGAGCAGGTAGCTGTGCCTGAAGGAAGCCGAGAGCCTGTGCTGGAGCAGGCTCCTGGCAGGACCTGTGGCCCCGTGGGAGGGACACCACAGTGCAGCAGAAAGAGCCTGAGGAGGAAGGAGCCGCAACCCCCATGCCATGTCCCCCTGCGTTGGTCAGGGGTGGGATGTAGAGAAGTCAGGAGAGAAGAGGCGCCCAGGAAAAGAGGGAGGGGTGGCAGGAAGGTGTTTTTTGGATTTGTTCTTATTTGCATTATTTGAGGAACAATGACTTAATTTCCCCAAGTTGTGCCTGGTTTGTCTGTGACAGTAATTGGTAAGTAATCTCTTTGTCTTTATCTTGACCTATAAGCTTGTCTGCTGCATTTTCTCTCCCTCTCCTGTTTCTTAATCTGTTTGCTTTTAAATTTTATCACTAGGTGAACTTTTATTCAGTTAGCTATCCCCATTTTGTAATGTTTTCCTGTCTGCCTCTTACCCTGTTGCCATATCTCTTTCTATGTTTACTTTTATGAAGTTGCCAATACTCATTTATTAAGTGTTCTGTGCTGGTCATGTACCCTGTTGCTTTTAAAGATTTTTATTTAGTTTGCTGTCCCTATATTTTCTTTTTTATATATTTCTTTGTCTAATTGCTCTTGCTTTTAACTTGTTCTTTCTATCTGCTTTTATCTCATTGTCTGTGTTTATTTTAAACTTTTTTCTTCTTTCATTAATGCTGACATTTTTTAAAATCTTCATTCTATGTGTCTGATTCAGTTAGCTGTTCATAGTTTCTGGTTTTTTGCCTGTTTCCCTAATACGCCTCTCTTGTTAAATTTTCTACTTTTATCCCGTTTGTCTTTATTGCTTATCTTTTTTAATTTTCTCGTCTTTCCTTAGTGCCATCGCTTTTAAAATTCTCTTTTACATCTGTTTTAGTTTGCCGTTAATCTTTGTCTTTACTTCCCCTGTTGCCTATCGCTTTTTTAATGTTCTTGCTATGCCTACTTTTAGTCTCTTTGCCATCCTTTAAAAATTGCCTTCCTTTGTGCTATTGCTTTTTAAATTTTCTTCCTACTCCTGCATTTTAGTTTGCCATTACTATTTTCTAAGTTTTTCCTTGATTCTTTAATCACGGATGTTCTGAAGACTTTCTGTCAACATTTATCTCCTTTGCTGTCTCTATTTTTAATTATTTCTTGCCTTTCCTTAGTGCCCTCTCTTTTTAAATTTTCTTTTGAGATTGCCATCGCTATTTTTTGATTTTCTTTCTTATTTACTCAATCCTTGATCAAATTTTCTGCCTGAGCTCTTTCCCTCAGACACCTGTCCTCTCTTTGTTTGTGCCTCAGAGTTCTCTTATCGTCCTCTCTGCCATCTGGTGTGCTTCCCTTTGGTCCCCAGCCTCTCTGGACTCCCTCCTCACGTCCCTGAGTCTTCTTTGGTCTCTCTCACCATGTTGCAACACCTATGGATGCTTTCAAGGTTGCCCTTAGCATACGTTTAGCTTTATCGCAGGCATCACACCGCTGTTGTTCCCTCGGAAGAGTTCCTGAGTCCGTATCTGCTACCCAGAGGGGGAAACCAAAGATTTCCCTAGTGTTTCTAGCTAGATCAGCAAAGCCTTAGACCGCAAGATGTAACAGCAACGTAGCAAACTTTGGCGGATCTCCTTCTTACCGCAAGAACCGCTAGTAGTTTTGCATGACTTTGATACATTGTAACCTAACTAACTTAATGAACTTGTATAAGTAATAATAATGAAGATAGTATACTTAACATTATGAATTAGAGCGACTGTTTCGGTCAAGGGGAAACTATAATGCTTTGAAATGAAAAAAGGACCGTTCTGCCCAGAATCATCAGAAGACAGATGACATACATCAACGGATGAGACAGAGAGATTCTGAAACTGCATAAGACGGTAAAATCATCTGCACTAAATCTGCAGTCATCAAAGAGGACACATAACCGTTGAACTATTTGATCGGTCAAGAGCCACACTGTTCACGTGAACACGTGCATGAATAGCTTACGAAATAGAATGTGAGGCTTTAAAAAGCACAGGAAAAGAACCTACGGGGTCCCTCTTTGGAGGCCCCGAGCTGTTAATAAATCAACTTTGTGACAGAACCTGGGGCACAAACCCTTTATTTACGGTCAGAGGCTAAGACCGGTTCCACCTAGACTCCTTTCTGAGGAGTTTAGAAAGCAAGGGGTTCCGGTCTGAACCTCGTGACTGCGGCGGGCAGGTGTTCCCAGACCGTTCTTCAAGACCCAGCCCAGTCCTTCCGTCCTCTCTTCCCTCGAGCTGTGCCTCTATTAGTTCCCTGGCCCTCCAATGACACGGTTACTCTGTTGAAATTCAATCATCGTGTTCCCAGTCATTTTTCTGTCCCTCCGACTTCCGACACTTTCCCTGTGCTCCACATCCATCTTGTAGCTCTTTAGGTGGGGCCATCGTTGAGCCGTAGAGCACTCATTTGTTCTTCTACACTACCTAGGATTGCTGCGTTCAGTCTCCTGCGACCCGAGACCATGTGTACTCCACTCAGAGGATCACCAGAGTTCCTCCTCGTCATCCCCAAGCCTTCTTTGGTCCCTCCGCCCTCATAGACGCCCCTCTCCTCACCGTCAAGACGCTTCCGAGACGCTCCTCGATCTCCCCAGCACCTCATAGCACTTAATCTCCCTTTCTTTCGGTCCGTCAGAGCCTCTGTTTTTTCTTTGCCATTCAACGCTCCTTTATTTTTCTCTCTGCTATTGAGGGTATCACCATTAGGTGCTTCTCTCACTCATTCATCTGTAATTTGCCCAGATGCCCTCCTGGAAGTCCGAGGCATCCGCCGTGGCTCCGAGCCTTATTTTCTTACTCTGCCCCCTCCTAATGCCTCTACTCTCTATAGCCATGCATTCCGAGTTTTTGTTGTCTTTTGCAATTTATTTTTGTTCTACGTACTCAGGTGTTACTTAGAATGCTTCATACCATTTCTGATACTTTTATTGAATTTCCATGTGTTTTGGTGCTTTCTGTCCTTTTGGATTCATCTAGTTCTGTTAACGGTATCGGTCAAGGAGAGATCACGTAGGGCTGTAAATTGTCAGCACTTTACAGTAAATAATGTATGGTACAAGCAGAGATATTTTTGGGAAGGTTTTCTCACGGGATCTAGTTCCGCTTTGTCGTTCAATCCTATCCAGAACATAATTCGGGCAGAAGGTAGGTAGTACGCACGGTCCCGCTAAAAGTAAAGCATGACCCCGTAGCTCTGTATTTTGTTTGAAAGGAAACTAAAGCACATAAATTTTGATGATAATATCAGCTTTACATTTAGTAAACTAGTGTCTTTTAGGGCTTAGTATAATTTCTAAATCTTTCTATCTACGCAATGGAACATTAAGTTGAATTACTTACCCGGTCACCTTGCTGACGCCATCGCTTCAGTCACAGTACAAAAGCAGATATCGGCCTTTCTTGTAAACGCCACTTTCCCTGTTCAGTCCCTCACGTGCTGTAAACTTAAGGCTGATGAGAAAAGGAGCTGCTACCTCTGTGGCGGCCTTTATGTCTTCTGCTGGTCCATCCCACCCCTTCCCAGGGGGTTGTGGGAAGGGCGGAAGGCGGGGCCTGGGGTATATGAGCCACAGCCTCAGGTGAGTGAGTTCATTCTGCAGTTGGGTGTCTCCAGTGTAGGTCTTTTGCTGATCCTGTGGTCAAATGTAGTTTTGGAGCTGGCTCAGCTGTTAGGGCTGGTGCGTGTTCACATTTAGAGAAGGAGAATTCATAAGTTCTAGGAAAGACCTTCCAGACCAGTTAACGTTCAGCAGCGTATTTAATAGAAAATAAATGTGTTATGTCTTTTTCCTTTTTTTTTTTTTTTTTAGGTTAGTAGTTTTGTATTGAGCATTCAGGGATGGTAAGATGGTTTAATAGTATGTATTTCTTTTTTTTCCAGGTACCCTGCATTTTCCGGGAATTCCTGACTTAATTGGAGATGGAACTCTGTGGGTTTTTCTCACCGGTTTTGTTACATACAGCGTAAGTTGTTAATATAAATTTTCTTAATAGGAGCAACGATGAGATTATTTAGCAGGCGCTAGGGTGAGCATCTTCTATACATCCGTATATGAAGTGTTAGCATTTCTCAAGACAGTAGCAGAGATTTAAGGTATAGTGGTTTTCACTGGCTTTGTGGGTCTGTAACGCAGCCCGGAGTCCGTGGGAAGGCAGGAGCTGCCTGCAGGGCACGGCTCGGAAGAGCAGCCCCCGAGGGGCAGCTGACAAGAGGGGGTTCAGAGGCTCTCATACAGGGCAGGAGTTGTCTGGAAGAAGCAGGGTTCCTTCCCTGTCAGTTCAGGAGAAGAGAAAGGGGTTCTGAAGCTTTGGTACAGGGGAAAGGGAGGCAGGTTCATCAGACTTTCTCAGATGTTTTGCAGTTAGATTTGGGTGTCGATGAGGTCTGTTCCATTGCGGTCTCCTGCATTTGAGGTGGGCCGGGTAGTATTGAGGAGGAGCATGTGACCGGTGACTTTATGCAAGCGCAATGGTAATTTTATGATTCTTTGGTGTCTTAGGTGCTGTAATTAATTGTTGCTTATGACTCTGGATTTGGTGGCGTTTTTTATTTCTTTATTTTGCAGATGATGGACCCGGTGACTGCAGGAACATACCAGCTAGCTGTTTTTTGCGTGTTAAGTCAAGGATGGATTTGGACGCCCGGCCCTTTGAAAGATGAGTTGAAGAACAGGCACAGGAGAGGGGACAAGGGAGACAATTGTGGGAAAGGATTTGTAAAGTTAGTGTAGGGTGGAGGGCTGTTGCGGAGCAATCCCCTTTAGGCATGAAAAGGGAGCGGGTTACTCTTCAGCCCGACGGTAGCGTGTGCCGGGCAGGGCGGTTCCAGCCTGTGTCTGTGGTGTCATCGGTGTGGTCTGTCTTTGGTGTACTAGACCTTCGTCGGATCTTGCTTTCGGGTTTAAGCTCCAGGAGCAAGGCACAGTGCCTCAGGCGGCATCCCTGGAGTCTCGAACACCTGTACTCATCGGCATAGCGCCAGTCGGGCGCTGCTCTTCTTGTATTAGAAGCCTAAATCGTCGATAGGTGCGGTGTCACGGAAATGTCTGGACGGTCCTCACTTGCGGCGCGGTTCCCAGCTGCGTGAGCAGCTCTGCTCTCTGGCCATCCGTTTTCAGGGCGCGGGCCTTCTGCCCCGCATCGTTACGCTCTTAGGTCTTGAAGCCTGGTTTTCTGCACGAACATCTTCGCAGTTTGGCGAGTCAGTTCTTGTCACGGGTCGTGACGTTCTGCCTGTTCTCTGGGGTTTCCGTCGAGGCCCCTCACTTCACCATTACGGTCTCGCTCATCATTTTGCTCGATGACGTCTTTGGTCGAGGTGTCATCATTCTCGGCGAGAGGTTTTTTTTTTCTCATCTGTGAGGTACATTGTAGGATTTTGTGTAGCGTCAGTCTGTCTATCTGTGTGTTTGTGAGGCTGAGAGCCGCCCTGCCCGGGGGTGTCGAGTCAGGGGTAGGTGGGATGGCAGTAAGAGTGTGTCCTTAACCCAGTGTTCTGGCTAGGCTGTTGGGGCCAAGGTGGTACAGTCACCTGGGATCGAGTAGCCATCGGCGGGTTGCGTGGGCAGCTTTTTTTGGTAATGTTCCTAGGGGCGCAGCAGAGCTATGAGGGAGAGTCTGTTCAGCAGTATCGACGGAGATTGCCTCTCCAAGGTATTGAGGCTGCTTTGTGTGGAGTTTAAGATTAGTGGGCTTTGTTTCTGGCAGGCTGTAGTTGGGCTGTAGATGACACTCGTCAATGGGAACACTTGTCATTATGAAGCTATCTCTCCGTCTCCAGGTGACTTCTTTGATATTGTTGTTTCAGGCGCAGGGGGACGCGCTGTGCGGGGCGATGTAGGAGAGCCGAGCGGAGCTCTGTCAGAAGGTGGGTAGGTGTGTGGCCTCTTAGAGGGAAGCTGTGAGCGGTGGCTCTGTGATGACTACATCAGGGTATTTTTCTGTTTCAGTTGGAAGCTTGAAGCAAGGAGCACTGTGGGATACAGGCACCAGGGCTGATTCAGTGCAGGTAAGATGAGTGATTGGGTACCGGTTAGTTGTCTGGGTGTTGTATGGCCAGTGAAGTGATAAGCGACTGGTGGTGTTTGGGTTTTACAGGTGGCACGCAAGGGTGAAGGCGGTGATGCAAAGCGGTAGCGGATGGGCCGGCGAGTTGTCACGTGGAAGGGGCGGGAGATGAGAATCGGTGGCCCGGGGCTACGGTTGTGGGCAGCGTCTCAGCACTTGCTGTATCTCTTGGATTTTTGCAGGTGCCACACGCAGGCTCGGTGGGGTGCTGCCGCGTGCTGTCGAGCAGGTGAGGGGGTTGTGGGCAGGGTAGGCGTCTCGTAGCAAAGTATTCTGTGGTAGCTCAGTGAAGCATTTCCCTTTGGATTTGCAGGTACTGTGCAGGCTGCATTTGGAATGGGAGGAGAATGTTAGGCGAGCTGTGTTGTAGAGAGGAGGCGCCTGTGGCTGGTAAGGTATTTAAATGCAATTGTAATTTTGTAACTCTTAAGCGCTCCAAACAATGAGCGTCACAGCATGTGACTGTGGCATCAGTGGAGAGCGGGTGAGCAGAATGCCACGGTGCATCTGGGCTGGGGATGGCACAGGAAAACTGCGTGTTGACCGATGCGATGTTAATGGATGATGCTGTTGTCATACGAATCTACAGATTCACGTGTGGTTTTGTTGTGTGACTAACTTTTTTTTTTTTTTTTTTCAGATGATGAAGAGAAATGGGGTGAATGCAGGATCAATCCACTTGGCTGCCTGTGGTGTTTTTCTTGTTGAGGATGGCTTTGGACCCATCGCTCTTTGAAAGATAAGCTGAGGAAATGTCGGTGGAAACTGTTCAGGGCAGGGATGGGACAAGTTTGGGAGTTGCAGGGATGGCTTTTAAAGTTAGCGTAGGGCAGAGGGCTGTCGCGGAGCAATCCCCTTTAGGCAGGTAAAGGGAGCGGGTTACTTGTCAGCCCGACGGTAGCGTGTGCCGGGCAGGGCGGTTCCAGCCTGTGTCTGTGGTGTCATCGGTGTGGTCTGTCTTTCGTGTATTAGACCTTCGTCGGATCTTGCTTTCGGGTTTATGCTCTAGGAGCAAGGCACAGTGCCTCAGGCAGCACCCCTGGAGTCTCGAACGCCTGTACTCATTGTCATAGCGCCAGGTGGGTGCCGCTTTTCTTGCCTTAAAAGCTTAAAGTGTGGATAGGTGCGGTGTCACGGAAGTGTCTGGACGGTCCTCATTTGCGGCGCGGTTCCCAGCTGCGTGAGCAGCTCTGTTCTCTGGCCATTTGTTTTCAGGGCGCGGGCCTTCTGCCCCGCATCGTTACGCTCTTAGGTCTTGTACATGCAGAAAACCAGGCTTCATCTTCGCAGTTTGGCGAGTCAGTTCTTGTCACGGGTCGTGACGTTCTGCCTGTTCTCCGGGGTTTCCGTCGAGGCCCCTCTCTTCACCATTATGGTCTCGCTCATCATTTTGCTCCATGATGTCTTTGGTCGAGGTGTCGTCATTCTCGCTGAGAGTTTTTTCTCATCTGTGAGGTACATTGTAGGATTTTGTGTAGCGTCAGTCTGTCTATCTGTGTGTTTGTGAGGCTGAGAGCCGCCCTGCCCGGGGGTGTCGAGTCAGGGGTAGGTGGGATAGGTGTAAGAGTCTATGGTTAACATGTTGCTGTGTCCAGGCTGTTGGGCCCAAGGAGGTACGGTCATCTGGGATCGCGTAGCCATCAGGAGGCTGTATGGACAGTGCTTCCAGTAGTGGTTTTTGAGATGAGCAGCGCCACGTTGGAAATGATGGTCAGCAGTAGTACAGGAGTCTGCACCTCAAAGACAAAAAAGGCTGCTTCGTATGGCACTTTGAGTTTGGTATTTTTTTTTGTTATGGCAGGCTGTAGTTGGAGTCTAGATAGTATTTGTAATTCGAAATGTGACCATCGGCATGAGGAAGCCATTGCTTCCCATCTAGGTGACTCGTTTGATGTTGTTTTTCAGATGCAGAGGGACAAGCTGTGCAGGACGACGTAGCAGAGCCGAGTGGAGCACTATAAGAAGGCGGGTCGACATGTGCGGCATTAGAGGGAAGATGTGACCGGTGGCTCTATGACAGCATTTATGGTATCATTTTTTTTTTTTTCAATTTCAATCCTTGAAGCGACGAGCTGACTCAGTGGCCAATTCTGTCCAGGTGACCGGCAATCTGTGGGATGAAGTATCAGTCCTTTTTCAGGCCGGTCAAGTTGTAAGGAACCTGTGCCGCTTGCGTTTTACAGGTGGGGCGCAAGACCCAGGGCGGCAACCCGAACTGATGGAGGCTGGGCCGGAAAGCTGTCAAGGTAAAGCAGCGGGAGATGGGAGTTGTTATCCACAGCCTAAAGTTTCAGACTGTATCTCAGCACGTGCTGCTCTGCTTGTGTTTTTGCAGGTGCCGCACACAGGCTCAGATGAAAAATGCCGCAAGCCGATGAACTGTTTGAGCCGGCGAGGCCGTCGCAGGCCCCTTTAGCGTCTAATAGCAAAGTATCACGTGTCAGCTCAGTGAAGCTTTTCTCCCTCTTACTTTGCAGGCACTGTGCGGGCCGCCTTTGGGAGCGGATGAGGGTTTGAGGCGAGCCAGGAAGTCGAGAGGAGGTGCACAGGGTCGGTGACTTCTTGCGAGCGCAATGGTAATTTTGAGTCTCTCGGTCTTCTAGGTGCCAAAAATGATGACCGTCTGCACGGGAGAAGAAACAGAAGGATGTCAAGGAGGATTCTAAACCTGCTTAAGTGACTCGGAGCTCGGGTGTGGAAGAACAGGTATACCATACTAATCATTGTTTAGTCTCGTGTGCTTGACAGGCAGACCATCTGCGTTTTGATAACACAGGCCTGCGAGAGACTCGGAAGCACCATGTTGGATAAGCTTGAGATTCCTGCCCCCCCCTGTGGGAAAGGGCAAAGCGCGGCAGTGAACTTTGGCCACACAATCCCCAATATACAGGTGCAAGGAGCACATCTGGCGATCCTCGAGCACAGACAGATCGGTGCCTGGATCTGCGCTCGTGTGCCTCTGCCCGGGCCCCCCTTTGGAAATTCCCTGGCTGGCGATGTAATGACAAAATCTTACTTGTCGCACTTCACCTGTGGTTTTGTGCCTCTTCCTGTGCCCCCCCCTGTGTCGGCTCACACGCAGCCGTAGCATTCGAGTTTACCTGCTCCATGTTGACTACAATCAGAAACGCAGCGGCACTTCTGAGGAGGGGCGTGTTGCGGTAAAGGTCCGTGTTGACTGATGCGATGCCGACTGATGGCACCGTTGTGTGCGGTTTGGGTGTTTCTTTAAAGGTGACAAAGAGGAGCCTGGTGACAGCCGGATGAATCCTGTCGGCGGATTGTGGTTTTCCTTGTTGCGAATGGATTAAGCCTCCCGGTCCTCTGAAAGATAAGTCGAGGGAGCGGCACCGCAGTGGGGTCGGGGGAAGGAGGGGACGAGGTCGGCAATTGCAGGGACGGGTTTTAAAGGTAGCGTAGGGCACAGGGCTGTCCAGGAGCGGTTCCCTTTGGGCAGGTAAAGGGGGAGCAGGTTACTCTTCTGCCTGACGGTAGCGTGTGCTGGGCAGGGCGGTTCCAGCCTGTGTCTGTGGTGTCATCGGTGTGGTCTGTCTTTCGTGTATTAGACCTTTGTCGGATCTTGATTTCGGGTTTATGCTCCAGGAGCAAGGCACAGTGTCTCAGACGGCACCCCTGGAGTCTCGAACGCCTGTACTCCTCGGCATAGAGCCAGTCGGGCGCTGCTTTTCTTGCCTTATGAGCTTAAAGCGTGGATCGGTCTTGATCGGAAGACTTTTCGGTCGCTCTGCTTTTGCAGCATCATTCCCAGCTGCACGAGCAGCTTTGCTCTATACCCATCCATTTTCACGGACCCGGTGTCGTTCCCTTCATCCTTATGTTTGTAGGTCTTGAAGCCGGGCTTCGTGCATATACATCATCTCGGTTTTGAGAGTCGGTTCTTGTCACGGGCCCTGACGTCCTACTCTTTTTTGTTTGTTTGTTTGTTTTTGGGGATGTTTCCCAGAGCCTCCTCTCATCACCGTTGCGGTCTTACCGGTCTTCTTGCCCGACAGTGACTTCTGTCCCAGTGTCGTTCTTCTCACTGAGAGTTTTCTCTCATCTTTGAGGCACATTGTTTGTTGTGTTCTGTGTAGTATCTGTGCATGTCTCTGTGCCTCGGAGTCGCCCTGCCCAGGGGTGTAGAGTCAGGGGTAGGTGGGATAGCCGTAAGATTCTACAGTTAATACGTTGGTGTGTTGAGGCAAAGGTGGTAAGGTTATTTCGGGCCGAGCGGCTGTCAGCGTGTTTTGCGAACAGGTTTTTCGTTAATGTTTTATGGGGAAGGGTATAGCTCTGCAGGAGGGGCCGTTCAGCGGAAGCGCCAGAGACCGCATCTCAAAGACGCAAAGGCTGCTATGCGTGGGGCTTGAAGTTTGTGGGTGTTTTTTCTGGCGAGCTGCCAGATGACATTTCTAAATAGCAACCAGACTTAAGCATTACGAAGCTATCTCTCTGCGTCCAGCTGATCGTTGATGTTGTTTTTTCAGACATGGCGGGAGCAGCTGTGCAGGGTGACGCAGCAGAGCTGAGCGGAGTACCGTGAGAAGGTGGGTCGTCATTTCCGGTATTTGAGGGAAGATGTGACCGCTCCCTCTACGAGAGCAGTTACATTTGGTTGTTTTGTTGTTGTTTTTCCCCAGTTTGAATTCCTGAATCTGTCAGGTGCCAGAAACAATGACGGTCACAGCATCCAACTCTGGAATCCGCGCAGAGTGGGTGAGCAGAACACCACGGCGTGTCCGAGGCAGCGGCTGTCACAGGACAAGTCTATGTTGACCGACGCGATGTTTCCCAACGGCAGTATTGTCTGTGCATTTTTTTGTTTGTTTTTGCAGGCATTGAAGAATCCATTGCCTGCAGGATTAATGCTGTTTGCCAATCGGTTTTTTTTTCATCAAGGAAGGCTTTGGAGCCCAGGCTCTCGGAAAGCTCAGCAGATGGACTTGTGATCAAGATTGTTTGGGGAGGGAGGGGACAGGGTCAGCAACCGGAGAGATGGGTTTTAAAGTTAGCGTAGGGCAGAGGGCTGTCCCCGACCGGTCCCCTTTGGGCAGGTAAAGAGAGGGGGTTACTCTTCAGTGTGAGGGTAACCTGCACCGGTCAAGGCGGTTCTGGCTCCTGTTTGTCATCATGTAGTTTGCACGGCCTGTCTTCTGTGTCTTGCATAATACCTTCTTCTGGTCTCAAATTCTCCATTGCTCCTTTTTTGATCAGGAGGCACCTCGCTAGCCCTACAGAGTGTCTAGAGAGTATCACCTCATCAGCGTAGTGCGTGTTGAGCAGTTCTCATCTCGATAGTCTACTTTAAAGCGTCCTTCCTTCCAGAGCGTATTATGTTTCGGATCTTTCCGATTGGTCTCCACTTGCGGCGGCAAGCCAGGCGGCACGTGCGGCTCCGTTATTGAGATTCCCGTTTCCACAGAGTAGTCTTCTGGGGTTACGTTCCCATGTCCTTAAGAGGTTCAGGTCTTAAAGCCTGCCTTCTCATGCATACACCGTGATGATTTTGGCGGTCGCTTTCTGTCACAGGCTGCAGCCGTCGCTTCTCTTGCAGGGCCTGTATAAGGCATTAACGTCATCATGGCGCCGTAGGTCTTCTGCGCCGGCATCATCAACCTTACGGGAGTCGTTCTAACCCGCAGTCTTATAGCGTCTCACGGTCGCTCTCGCAGCCTCTGCACGCGCCACGGGTCCGTGTCTGCCACCTGCGATCGGAGCTTCAAGCACACCTAGCGTCACGGATGTATCTGGAGGGTCACCTTCAGGGAGGTGATGTGGCCCGGAAGGACCGCTCTGCTCTGGTACTTTCCGGTTCCATAGAGATGTGCTACGGCATCTCATCCGCCTGCCTTTCTGAGGTAGGGTCCTAAAGCCAAGCTTCTCAGGCACGTGTCGTTCTAGAGACGTGTTGTATCGCGGCGCTCTATTTTGGACTCCCATCTGAGACCGCCTAGCCAGGCAGCGCTTAGTTTTTCTTTTGCTTTGTAAAGCTCTGTATTTGGGTATGCGTCGCATCGTACTGCCCTGTAATTGTTTAAGCCGCTATCAGAGACCATTTTGCAGCGTAACTCCCCGTTGTGTGCTTTGTGTCAGACCGTTCTGTATTTGAATGGGTATGGCATTGTTTGGCTCTATCGGTTTTGCATTGTACCGCCCGGTAATTGTCTCTGCCTTCATCTGAGACCGTTTCACACTGTAACGGTCCGTATTGCGTTTTGTGTCACATCGTGCCACTCCGTAACTATCTCGACCGCCACGTGAGACCGTCTCGCTTCATACCACCCCATAATGCTTTTTTTGTATCAGATCATTCTGTACCGGAGTGCACGTTGCGTTGTTTGGCGTTGTATTGGCTTTGCATTGTACAGCTATGTAACAGTCTCGTCTGCCATTTGAGACCGTCTTGTATTGTATCAGCCCGTATCGCATTGTGTCTCACATAGTATAGCTCTGTAATGATCCTGACTGACATTGGAGATGGTTTTGCATTGTACAACCCTGTATTTGGTTTTTTTTTTTGTTTATAATTGCATCATTGTCTATTTGAATGCCTATTGCACTGTCCCTCTCTGTAGTGGTTGTGCATTGTATTTCTCTATAATAGTCTTGACTGTCATTGGCGACAATCTCATATTGTGCAGGTCTACTTTGTATCGCATCTTGACGCTCCGTAACCATATCGCCCGCCAGCAGAGACGATCTGGCTTTGTGTCACCCTGTATTTGTGTGTTGTTATTAGATCACTGTGTGTTTGAATGTGTATTCTATTGTTCTTCTGAGTATCGGTTTTGCATTATACTGCCCTGAAACTGTCTCGACCCCCATCTCAGGCGGTATCGCATTGTACCACCCCCTATTGCGGTTTTGTTATTGGAGCGTTGCGTATTTGACTGCCTAGTGCCTTGTGCAGCTCCGTATCGGATGTGCCTCGTCTGGGTCTGCATCGGTGTCTACCGACATCTAAGAGCGTCATATCGCCTCATATAGTTGTTAGCCTTTTGTCGGCACCCCTCTGTAGTCATCTGGACCCACGCTGGAGACGATGTCACGTCGTACCACCCTGTAAGCGTCTCAACTGCTTTCTGAGATGGACCTGCATTCTATCACCCTGTATTGTATGTTGTCTCAATGGTGGTCTAAGGGCACGTCAAGTTGTTTGACTGGTGTGTACATGACATGGATATATCTTTGTATGTATCATATGATATTGTGTAGGCAGCATAGATGGTTAAAGGTTCTCTGTCTCTCTGCACGTTGCCGGGAACGGAGTGAATGACTACCACAACGCGAGGTAAGATAAGGTAAGGTAGTAATGCATTTGTGGTTTTAATGTAGTTGTTGTAGGTGACTTGCGGGAAGTGTGTAGAAAGAGCAGATGGGGGTCTGAGCAGTCAGTGATTTGTAGGCTTGTAGGGCAAGTAACTGGAATTTAAAAAAAAAAAAAACAAAAACCCCAAAAAAAAACAACAAAAAAACCCCAACCAACCGGGGGATGTATTTCTTTCCCCTGGCTGGGTTTTTTTTCCCCCAGTCTTGGCTGCTCTGCGAGGTGATGTTTATTGCCAAAGTTTTGGTAGATGTCAGGCATGGGCCAGGGCTGTTGCAGGTACGGTCACCTGCAAGGCCGCTATGGGTGGCCCTTTTGAGGAGCCCTGCAGGGACGTGCCAATGACTGCTTTTGGCCGGCAGGTGGTGGAGCACTGGATCCGTGAGGTTGGGTTAGCCTAGCGGTAGTAGAGGGAGCGGGGTGACTGGAGGCTGTGTGTGTTTGTGTGTGTGGCTGGTTTGGTGGGTGTGTAGACCCACAGGCTGGCACCGGAGGTGTGTGTGTTTTCCTTTGCAGGCTCGTAGGGCAAAGCACTAGAATAAAAAAACCCCAGCCGGGGGATTTTTTTTTTCTTCCCCCGGCTGGGTTTTTTTTCCCCGGTCCCGGCCGCTCTGCGAGGCGACGGTCATCGCCAAAGTTTGGGCGGAGGTCGGGCATGGGCCGGGGTTTTTGCAGGCAGGGTCACCTGCGAGGCCGCTCTGGGTGGCGCTCTTGGGGAGCGCCGCAGAGGCGGGCCAATGGCTGCTTTTGGCCGGCAGGTGGGAGAAGGCAGGAGCCGAGCGGGAGGTTGGGCTGGTGTGGTCGCGGAGGGAGCGGGGTGTATTTTGGCGGGTGTGTAGACCCGCAGGCTGGCACCGGAGGGGTGCGTGTGTTTTCCTTTGCAGGCTCGTAGGGCAAAGCACTAGAATAAAAAAACCCCAGCCGGGGGATTTTTTTTTTCTTCCCCCGGCTGGGTTTTTTTTCCCCGGTCCCGGCCGCTCTGCGAGGCGACGGTCATCGCCAAAGTTTGGGCGGAGGTCGGGCACGGGCCGGGGTTTTTGCAGGCAGGGTCACCTGCGAGGCCGCTCTGGGTGGCGCTCTTGGGGAGCGCCGCAGAGGCGGGCCAATGGCTGCTTTTGGCCGGCAGGTGGGAGAAGGCAGGAGCCGAGCGGGAGGTTGGGCTGGTGTGGTCGCGGAGGGAGCGGGGTGTAGTTTGGCGGGTGTGTAGACCCGCAGGCTGGCACCGGAGGGGTGCGTGTGTTTTCCTTTGCAGGCTCGTAGGGCAAAGCACTAGAATAAAAAAACCCCAGCCGGGGGATTTTTTTTTTCTTCCCCCGGCTGGGTTTTTTTTTCCCCGGTCCCGGCCGCTCTGCGAGGCGACGGTCATCGCCAAAGTTTGGGCGGAGGTCGGGCACGGGCCGGGGTTTTTGCAGGCAGGGTCACCTGCGAGGCCGCTCTGGGTGGCGCTCTTGGGGAGCGCCGCAGAGGCGGGCCAATGGCTGCTTTTGGCCGGCAGGTGGGAGAAGGCAGGAGCCGAGCGGGAGGTTGGGCTGGTGTGGTCGCGGAGGGAGCGGGGTGTAGTTTGGCGGGTGTGTAGACCCGCAGGCTGGCACCGGAGGGGTGCGTGTGTTTTCCTTTGCAGGCTCGTAGGGCAAAGCACTAGAATAAAAAAACCCCAGCCGGGGGATTTTTTTTTTCTTCCCCCGGCTGGGTTTTTTTTTCCCCGGTCCCGGCCGCTCTGCGAGGCGACGGTCATCGCCAAAGTTTGGGCGGAGGTCGGGCACGGGCCGGGGTTTTTGCAGGCAGGGTCACCTGCGAGGCCGCTCTGGGTGGCGCTCTTGGGGAGCGCCGCAGAGGCGGGCCAATGGCTGCTTTTGGCCGGCAGGTGGGAGAAGGCAGGAGCCGAGCGGGAGGTTGGGCTGGTGTGGTCGCGGAGGGAGCGGGGTGTAGTTTGGCGGGTGTGTAGACCCGCAGGCTGGCACCGGAGGGGTGCGTGTGTTTTCCTTTGCAGGCTCGTAGGGCAAAGCACTAGAATAAAAAAACCCCAGCCGGGGGATTTTTTTTTTTCTTCCCCCGGCTGGGTTTTTTTTTCCCCGGTCCCGGCCGCTCTGCGAGGCGACGGTCATCGCCAAAGTTTGGGCGGAGGTCGGGCACGGGCCGGGGTTTTTGCAGGCAGGGTCACCTGCGAGGCCGCTCTGGGTGGCGCTCTTGGGGAGCGCCGCAGAGGCGGGCCAATGGCTGCTTTTGGCCGGCAGGTGGGAGAAGGCAGGAGCCGAGCGGGAGGTTGGGCTGGTGTGGTCGCGGAGGGAGCGGGGTGTAGTTTGGCGGGTGTGTAGACCCGCAGGCTGGCACCGGAGGGGTGCGTGTGTTTTCCTTTGCAGGCTCGTAGGGCAAAGCACTAGAATAAAAAAACCCCAGCCGGGGGATTTTTTTTTTCTTCCCCCGGCTGGGTTTTTTTTTCCCCGGTCCCGGCCGCTCTGCGAGGCGACGGTCATCGCCAAAGTTTGGGCGGAGGTCGGGCACGGGCCGGGGTTTTTGCAGGCAGGGTCACCTGCGAGGCCGCTCTGGGTGGCGCTCTTGGGGAGCGCCGCAGAGGCGGGCCAATGGCTGCTTTTGGCCGGCAGGTGGGAGAAGGCAGGAGCCGAGCGGGAGGTTGGGCTGGTGTGGTCGCGGAGGGAGCGGGGTGTAGTTTGGCGGGTGTGTAGACCCGCAGGCTGGCACCGGAGGGGTGCGTGTGTTTTCCTTTGCAGGCTCGTAGGGCAAAGCACTAGAATAAAAAAACCCCAGCCGGGGGATTTTTTTTTTTCTTCCCCCGGCTGGGTTTTTTTTTCCCCGGTCCCGGCCGCTCTGCGAGGCGACGGTCATCGCCAAAGTTTGGGCGGAGGTCGGGCACGGGCCGGGGTTTTTGCAGGCAGGGTCACCTGCGAGGCCGCTCTGGGTGGCGCTCTTGGGGAGTGCCGCAGAGGCGGGCCAATGGCTGCTTTTGGCCGGCAGGTGGGAGAAGGCAGGAGCCGAGCGGGAGGTTGGGCTGGTGTGGTCGCGGAGGGAGCGGGGTGTAGTTTGGCGGGTGTGTAGACCCGCAGGCTGGCACCGGAGGGGTGCGTGTGTTTTCCTTTGCAGGCTCGTAGGGCAAAGCACTAGAATAAAAAAACCCCAGCCGGGGGATTTTTTTTTTCTTCCCCCGGCTGGGTTTTTTTTTTCCCCGGTCCCGGCCGCTCTGCGAGGCGACGGTCATCGCCAAAGTTTGGGCGGAGGTCGGGCACGGGCCGGGGTTTTTGCAGGCAGGGTCACCTGCGAGGCCGCTCTGGGTGGCGCTCTTGGGGAGCGCCGCAGAGGCGGGCCAATGGCTGCTTTTGGCCGGCAGGTGGGAGAAGGCAGGAGCCGAGCGGGAGGTTGGGCTGGTGTGGTCGTGGAGGGAGCGGGGTGTAGTTTGGCGGGTGTGTAGACCCGCAGGCTGGCACCGGAGGGGTGCGTGTGTTTTCCTTTGCAGGCTCGTAGGGCAAAGCACTAGAGTAAAAAAACCCCAGCCGGGGGATTTTTTTTTTTCTTCCCCCGGCTGGGTTTTTTTTTCCCCGGTCCCGGCCGCTCTGCGAGGCGACGGTCATCGCCAAAGTTTGGGCGGAGGTCGGGCACGGGCCGGGGTTTTTGCAGGCAGGGTCACTTGTTAGGCTCCTGGATTTGCAGTTTTTGGGGTATATTCTCCTGTGGTGTGAATAGTGTTTGTCGTTTGTGGAAGTTGTGTGCAGCAGCTGTTAATGGTCATGGAGCTATGATGCAGGGTGTGGTGGGAGATGGTCAGTGTGGAGCAGGAATGGCTATTGCAGCAGGTGCATTTTTGATTATTTTGGGATTGAGGTATAGAGTTGGCTAGGCCTGTGAGAAATATGACATCATCACCCTTAATTACAATTTGTTGGTGTTTTTAATTTTTTATTTCCCCACAGGTCAGCAGATGTGTACCGAGAAGGAGCAGGCGCCTGTTTCCTCCTCAGAGCAGGAAGTTTTGTAGATGGTGTTGCCCAGAAGAGGGAACCTGACAGCCACGTGGGAAGAGAGCGTATTCTTATGGGAGCAGGAACTGTAGTAGCATTCGTCCCTATCTTCGCAACAGCAGGAAGAACTTGACTGCAGCCATGGTGTTGAGGATTATCGTGGAAGTGACTTTTTTTGGCTGTATTTGTACAGACCATAAGTCCACAGGGGCTAAATGTAGGAGTAGCCCTTATGGGATGCAAGTTGTTATTGTTTGTCATTGTGCATTGGGGTCAGAATACTTAGTTGGAGTAAATTGCATCAGTGGTAAAGGAAGGTAGATGTAGTGATCAGGATGAGGTGTAAGTAAACATGTTTGCAGATGTGGCAGGTTTTGTAGTACTAGTAGCCACATCAAAGGTAATGACAAGTCTGGAGATGGTTTCTATGGCCAGACAGTTAATGTAATGTAGTAGTAGTAGTAGGTGAGGTTTGAGGATGAGTGTGAGGAACATAGGTTGAGGAGGTCAATATTGAAATAAGTAACTCCCACTGCTCAACTTTGGCTGAACAGTTGCAGACAACACTTTTGTTAACATGTATGAATAATAAAGTATTTTTTGGTCTCATCCCACTTCTGTTTGTTTTGCTGGGTACAGGGGCAACTGCATTGTAGTTGTGAAGACTGTGTGTGAGCATATATAGGTCTTTAGTTGCACATGGTGGAACATGGCTGTGCACTGTTGATCTTGTGTGTATGGGACTTTGATCGTTCATAGAGGGAGGTGTGTTTTAGAGTGTTTGTGCGTGTGAGAGTGGGTTCATGGGTGTAGAGTTGCTGTAAGAGTTTCACAGCAGCATAGTCAGAACAATAATGTTCTAACAGAGACACATGATGCTGCAGCAGTGGGAAAGGGCATGTTTAGTCGTTCCCAATGAAGAAGTTTCTTTCCCGGGAAAGGTGGCTGCCCCTGTGCCTGCCATTTTCTAGTGCCATGCAATAGTTATTATTTTTAATTTTTCCTACACATACCCTACAGTTATTGGCACCCACACCAATATTCAGAAATCTACAATTACCTCATTAATTAAATTCAATTAATTATGCAAATGAATTAATTAAATATGCAAATTAGATAAAAAAATTTTTTTCCCCACCCACCATCACTAAACACACCACATACTCAAAATATCCAAAACTACAAATAATGCTGCAACAAAAAAACTAATCAAAGAAGAAACCAAACAGGAAAAAAATGAATTATATACAAAATAAATCTAACAAAGCCATAAAAAACAAACAATAACAAAGTGTAATAAAAATAATAACCAAATGAAGTATATTAAAAATTACCTTTAAAGTAACCAATGCAAACACCAGAACCAATTACCAAAGTCTACCAAAAAATATTACTTCTTTACAAACAACACACATCCAATCATGTCTACAGTATTTCTAATAATTTTTATTACAAATAGATAAATCACAAGAAATCACAAAATACACCATTGATAGCACACGACAATACCACTACCTTGAAGAGTACTCCAAAGGAATTAAAAATTCAAAAAGATACCAAATAAAGGACAGAACCATAAGAATTCTTTTTAAGTCAACATTAACAAACAGTACCGAAAAACATAATCCATAAGTACCTCTGATACCACAGTAATACAATATTGTATTTTCTCATTTTTTGGGGGCCCCAAAAAAAACCCAATTACAACAAAAATCAACTATGTTAGTAATACCAATGACCACAGCACAAAAAAAAGAAATTCATCATACAGACAATAAAACAGAAAACAAGAAACTAACAACTGACAACCCACTAACACTGAGACACAGAAAATCCCACAAACTATAGCATAACAATTAGTGGAAATATACCAAAATCACTGAACATTACATAAAAACAAACAAATCAAATATAACAAACCACAAACGGAAACAGTCACAGAACCTGGGCTTCAAGTTTCCAGCGTGCATTAGGGTTAGGGTGTCGGGTTAGGGTGTCGGGTTAGGGTGTCGGGTTAGGGTTAGGGTGTCGGGTTAGGGTTAGGGTGTCGGGTTAGGGTTAGGGTGTCGGGTTAGGGTTAGGGTGTCGGGTTAGGGTGTCGGGTTAGGGTGTCGGGTTAGGGTGTCGGGTTAGGGTTAGGGTGTCGGGTTAGGGTTAGGGTGTCGGGTTAGGGTTAGGGTGTCGGGTTAGGGTGTCGGGTTAGGGTGTCGGGTTAGGGTGTCGGGTTAGGGTGTCGGGTTAGGGGTTAGGGTTAGGGGTTAGGGTTAGGGGTTAGGGTTAGGGGTTAGGGTTAGGGTTAGGGTTAGGGTTAGGGTTAGGGTTAGGGTTAGGGTTAGGGTTAGGGTTAGGGTTAGGGTTAGGGTTAGGGTTAGGGTTAGGGTTAGGGTTAGGGTTAGGGTTAGGGTTAGGGTTAGGGTTAGGGTTAGGGTTAGGGTTAGGGTTAGGGTTAGGGTTAGGGTTAGGGTTAGGGTTAGGGTTAGGGTTAGGGTTAGGGTTAGGGTTAGGGTTAGGGTTAGGGTTAGGGTTAGGGTTAGGGTTAGGGTTAGGGTTAGGGTTAGGGTTAGGGTTAGGGTTAGGGTTAGGGTTAGGGTTAGGGTTAGGGTTAGGGTTAGGGTTAGGGTTAGGGTTAGGGTTAGGGTTAGGGTTAGGGTTAGGGTTAGGGTTAGGGTTAGGGTTAGGGTTAGGGTTAGGGTTAGGGTTAGGGTTAGGGTTAGGGTTAGGGTTAGGGTTAGGGTTAGGGTTAGGGTTAGGGTTAGGGTTAGGGTTAGGGTTAGGGTTAGGGTTAGGGTTAGGGTTAGGGTTAGGGTTAGGGTTAGGGTTAGGGTTAGGGTTAGGGTTAGGGTTAGGGTTAGGGTTAGGGTTAGGGGTTAGGGTTAGGGTTAGGGTTAGGGTTAGGGTTAGGGTTAGGGTTAGGGTTAGGGTTAGGGAAGGGTTAGGGTTAGGGTTAGGGTTAGGGTTAGGGTTAGGGTTAGGGTTAGGGTTAGGGGTTAGGGAACCAGGGTTAGGGTTAGGGTTAGGGTTAGGGTTAGGGTTAGGGTTAGGGTTAGGGTTAGGGTTAGGGTTTAGGGTTAGGGTTAGGGGTAGGGTTGGTTAGTATAGGGTTAGGTTAGGGTTAGGGTTAGGGTTAGGGTTAGGGTAGGTTAGGGTTAGGGTTAGGGTTAGGGTTAGGGTTAGGGTTAGGGTTAGGGTTAGGGTTAGGGTTAGGGTTAGGGTTTAGGGTTAGGGTTAGGGTTAGGGTTAGGGTTAGGGTTAGGGTTAGGGTTAGGGTTAGGGTTAGGGT
>NW_028126834.1:0-43317 GCF_965231255.1 Vanellus vanellus
GGGGGGGGAAGGAAGGGGGGGGGGAAGGAAGGAGGGGAGGAAGGGGGGGAGAGGAAGGGGGGGGGTGAGGAAGTGGGGGGAGGAAGGAGGGGGGGAGGAAGGAGGGGGGGAGGAAGGAGGGGGGGAGGAAGGAGGGGGGGAGGAAGGAGGGGGGGAGGAAGGAGGGGGGGAGGAAGGAGGGGGGGAGGAAGGAGGGGGGGGAGGAAGGAGGGGGGGGAGGAAGGAGGGGGGGAGGAAGGAGGGGGGGGAGGAAGGAGGGGGGGAGGAAGGAGGGGGGGAGGAAGGAGGGGGGGAGGAAGGAAGGGGGAAGGAAGGAAGGAGGGGGGGGAAGGAGGGGAAGGAGAGGGACGGGGGGGGGGGTTGGTCTGCTCCCCCCCCCATCCCCATTTCCTCCCTCCTCCCAGTACCTCGGTGAGGCGGTTGAACTGGCGGATCATGCCGGCCAGGTCGCGGGCGAATTCCTCGGGGCAGCGGTAGGGAGGGCTCAGCTTCTCCTGCAGCTTAGCCCGGATGAGGGTGAGGTCGATGGCGTCCTGTCCGTCCTGCCCAAAGGGACGGAAAACGGGGGCGGATTGAGAACCGGGTCCAATCCTGCTCAATATAGATTCATCCACGACGCGGAAGAAGGGATAAAGATTACCCTTCCGGGGCCGATTAATATTTTTATCTGGATGAAGGGATGGAATGTGCACCCTCAATAAATTGGCAGATTGACACTAAATTTGGGAGGGCGTGTTGACCTGCTTGAGGATAGGTCGGCTCCGAAACGGGATCTGGTCAGACTGGACCGATGGCAACGATGTGAGGGTTCGAAGAGGTCAAGAGTCGGATCCTGCGCTTGGGTTCCACCAACCCCACTCAACGCTATAGGATTGGGATGGAGCAGCCGGAAAGCCGCCCGGCCAAAAAAAGACCTAGAGGTTTTGGTGGCCACCTGGCTGAATATGAGCCGGCAGCGTGTCCAGGTGGCCAAGAAGGCCGACGGCATCCTGACCTGTAGCAGGAACGGTGTGGCCAGCAGGACTGGGGAAGAGATTGTCCCCCCCCCCCACCCCGTACTCGGCACTGGTGAGGCCCCACCTCGAGTGCTGAGTTCAGATTTGGACCCCTCACTACAAGGAGGACATTGAGATGTTGGGAACGTGGCCAGAGAAGGGCTACAAAGCCGGTGAGGGGTCCGGAGAGGATGGACGGATGGAACTGGGGGTGGTTGAGGCCGGAGAAGAGGAGGGTGAAGGGAGACTTCATCACCTTCTCCAACTCCTTGGAAGGAGATCGGAGAGAGGTTGGGGGGGGGGGCGCTGAGTTCTTCTCCCCGGTGACAAGCGGTAGGACATGAGGTGACATGAGGGGTCCGGAGAGGATGGACGGATGGAACTGGGGGTGGTTGAGGCCGGAGAAGAGGAGGGTGAAGGGAGACTTCATCACCTTCTCCAACTCCTTGGAAGGAGATCGGAGAGAGGCTGGGGGGGGGCGCTGAGTTCTTCTCCCCGGTGACAAGCGGTAGGACATGAGGTGACATGAGGGGTCCGGAGAGGATGGACGGATGGAACTGGGGGTGGTTGAGGCCGGAGAAGAGGAGGGTGAAGGGAGACTTCATCACCTTCTCCAACTCCTTGGAAGGAGATCGGAGAGAGGTTGGGGGGGGGCGCTGAGTTCTTCTCCCCGGTGACAAGCGGTAGGACATGAGGTGACATGAGGGGTCCGGAGAGGATGGACGGATGGAACTGGGGGTGGTTGAGGCCGGAGAAGAGGAGGGTGAGGGGAGACTTCATCACCTTCTCCAACTCCTTGGAAGGAGATCGGAGAGAGGTTGGGGGGGGGCGCTGAGTTCTTCTCCCCGGTGACAAGCGGTAGGACATGAGGTGACATGAGGGGTCCGGAGAGGATGGACGGATGGAACTGGGGGTGGTTGAGGCCGGAGAAGAGGAGGGTGAGGGGAGACTTCATCACCTTCTCCAACTCCTTGGAAGGAGATCGGAGAGAGGTTGGGGGGGGGCGCTGAGTTCTTCTCCCCGGTGACAAGCGGTAGGACATGAGGTGACATGAGGGGTCCGGAGAGGATGGACGGATGGAACTGGGGGTGGTTGAGGCCGGAGAAGAGGAGGGTGAGGGGAGACTTCATCACCTTCTCCAACTCCTTGGAAGGAGATCGGAGAGAGGTTGGGGGGGGGCGCTGAGTTCTTCTCCCCGGTGACAAGCGGTAGGACATGAGGTGACATGAGGGGTCCGGAGAGGATGGACGGATGGAACTGGGGGTGGTTGAGGCCGGAGAAGAGGAGGGTGAGGGGAGACTTCATCACCTTCTCCAACTCCTTGGAAGGAGATCGGAGAGAGGTTGGGGGGGGGGCGCTGAGTTCTTCTCCCCGGTGACAAGCGGTAGGACATGAGGTGACATGAGGGGTCCGGAGAGGATGGACGGATGGAACTGGGGGTGGTTGAGGCCGGAGAAGAGGAGGGTGAAGGGAGACTTCATCACCTTCTCCAACTCCTTGGAAGGAGATCGGAGAGAGGTTGGGGGGGGGCGCTGAGTTCTTCTCCCTGGTGACAAGCGGTAGGACATGAGGTGACATGAGGGGTCCGGAGAGGATGGACGGATGGAACTGGGGGTGGTTGAGGCCGGAGAAGAGGAGGGTGAGGGGAGACTTCATCACCTTCTCCAACTCCTTGGAAGGAGATCGGAGAGAGGTTGGGGGGGCGCTGAGTTCTTCTCCCCGGTGACAAGCGGTAGGACATGAGGTGACATGAGGGGTCCGGAGAGGATGGACGGATGGAACTGGGGGTGGTTGAGGCCGGAGAAGAGGAGGGTGAGGGGAGACTTCATCACCTTCTCCAACTCCTTGGAAGGAGATCGGAGAGAGGTTGGGGGGGGGGGGGGGCTGAGTTCTTCTCCCCGGTGACAAGCGGTAGGACATGAGGTGACATGAGGGGTCCGGAGAGGATGGACGGATGGAACTGGGGGTGGTTGAGGCCGGAGAAGAGGAGGGTGAGGGGAGACTTCATCACCTTCTCCAACTCCTTGGAAGGAGATCGGAGAGAGGTTGGGGGGGCTGAGTTCTTCTCCCCGGTGACAAGCGGTAGGACATGAGGTGACATGAGGGGTCCGGAGAGGATGGACGGATGGAACTGGGGGTGGTTGAGGCCGGAGAAGAGGAGGGTGAGGGGAGACTTCATCACCTTCTCCAACTCCTTGGAAGGAGATCGGAGAGAGGTTGGGGGGGGGGGGGCTGAGTTCTTCTCCCCGGTGACAAGCGGTAGGACATGAGGTGACAACGAGGTGGATCGAGAGTTGGCTACGGGCCAGAGCTCCAAGAGGGGTTGTGATCAGCGGTACGGAATCTGGTTGGAGATCCGTAACCAGTGGTAATCCCCCAGAGGTCAATCCTCCGTCCAATTTGGTTTAATATATTCATTAATGACCCGGATGAAGGGGACGGAGCGTATCCTCAGCAAGTTCGGTGACGATACCAAATTGGGAGGGGGTGGCCGACACCCCCCGGGAGGGCCGCGCCGCCATCCGGCGTGACCTGGACGGGCTGGAGAACCGGGCGGAGAATGAACCTCATGAGGTTCAACCAAAGCAAACGTGAGGTACTGCAGCCAGAGGAGGAAGAACGCAAAGAACCAGTATAGTTTAGGGGTGGACCTGCTGGGAAGTAGCTCCGAGGAGAAGGATCTGGGGGTCCCGGAAGATGGTAAATTATCCGTGAGTCAGCAGTGTGCTCTTGTTGCCAAAAAGGCCAGTGGAATCCTGGGCCGCATAGGGAAGAGTGCGGCCAGTAAGGTCGAAGGAGATCATTCTCCCCCTCTACTTTTCACCGGTGAGGCCACAACTGGAATACCACGTCCAGTTTTGGGCTCCCCAGTTCAAGAGGGACAGGGAACCGCCGGAGCGAGTCCAGCGATGGGCAACTAAGATGGTTGAGGGATCGGAGCATCTCCCGTATGAGGAAAGGCCGAGAGCCGTTGGGACTCTTCAGCCCGGAGAAGAGAAGGCTGAGGGAAGACCTTATTATGGCATACAAATATCTAAAGGGGGGGTTGGAGGAGGATGGAGCCAGTGGTCCCCAGTAACAGGAGGAGGGGTAATGGGCACAAGTCGGAACATAGGAAGTTCCGTTCAAATACGCGGAAAAACTTCTTTACGGTTCGGGTGACAGAGCACCGGTAAAGGCTGCCCAGGGGAGGGGGTGGAATCCCCTTTTCCGGAGATTTTTAAGACCCGCTTGGATGCGGTCCTGAGGGATGTGCTCCGGGTAATCCTGCTTGGGCAGGAGATTGGGGCTGGATGATCTCTCGAGGTCCTTTCCGACTCTGAAAATTCCCGTGATTCCGTGACGAGAGGAAATGGGTTTAATTTATATCAGGGGAGGTTTAGATTGAATATTAGGAAAGGCTTAATCAACATTGGAATATGCTGCCCCGGGGGGGGGGGGGGGAGGGGGAGGAGGGGGGATTTGCCATCCCTGGAAGTGTTTCCAAAAAAAAAAAAAAAAAAGGAGGAGATGCGGTAATTGGGGACGCGGTTTCGAAGGGGGTTTTGTCAGGTTCGGTTAACGGTTGGATTTAATGATCTTAAATGTCTCTTCCAACCTCAGCCCGTTCTACGATCGGCGAATTCGCCGGTGACGAGAAACCGGGAGAAGCGGCCGACGCACCCCAAAAAAACTGGGCCACCATCCAGCGGGACCCGGAGGACACGTTGGAGAGGAACCTCGTGAAGTCCCCATCGAGAACGAGCGTAGGGTACCGCATCCGGGGAGGAATAACTTCCTCCAGGGCTGATCTGCTGGAAAGCGGCTTTACGGAAAAAGAGCCGGTGGCCAACGGGGATGACCACAAGCCCTGGTGGCCAAGAAGCCATCCTGGGGGATGGGGGTGGTGGCAATCAAGAAGAGCGTGGCCACCAGGTGGAGGGAGGTCATCCCTCCCCAGTTCAAGGGACAGGGAACTGCTGGAGAAGGACCAGCAAAGGACTAACGGAGATGATGAGGGGACTGGAGCGTCTTTCTCATGAGGAAAGGCTGAGGGAATTGGGGCTTTTCCGTCTGGAGAAGACTGAGGGGGGGGGGGGAATCTTATTAAATCCTTATCCGGAGGGTTTTCCAGGGGGGAATGGGAACAATCTTTTTTTTTCCGGTGGTGCCCAGTGACAGGACAAAAAGGAACGGGCACAAACTTGACCATAGGAAGTTCCATCTTAACACGAGGAGGAACTTCTTGACTTTGAGGGTGGCAGAGGCTTCCCAGAGAGGTGGGGGGGAGTCTCCCACTCCGGAGCTATTCCAAATCCACCTGGATGTGTCCTGTACCACTGCTGGAAGTGCCCCTGCTCTGGTAGGGGGGTGGGGGGGGACACTGGATGGTCTCCAAAGGTCCCTTCCAACCCTGACCCTTCTGCGATTCTGTGACATCCCAGAGTGAGGGAATTCCCGGTGAGGAATCCCCCCAAAAGGAGGATGAAATTCCCCGCCCCTCCCCATTTTTGGGATCCCCGCAGAACTCACCGGAGAGCTGGAAAGGCGGTGGAGGGGTCGGCAGGGCTCGTGGCACAGCAGCTCCAGCAGCACGTACTCACATTTCTACGGGAATTTCAAAGGATCGCTCGATCCCTCCTCCATCACCAGATCCCCTCATCCCCCCCCCCCCCACTCACCCGCTGCTCCGTGGGGTGGAGTTTTTGGGGTGAGCCCTCCTTGAAGCCATCGGGAAGATCCTCGCCGGAAGGGGGGAGGTCCTGGCACAGCAGACACTTCCACTCGGGGCTGTGGGATCGAGCGAAGGGGATCGGCTTGAGGGATCGGGTCGAGGGAGCGAGCGTCCCCCTTCCCCTCCCTGGTTGTTCCCTGCGGTGTGGGGCAGAGCCGCCGGGATCGGAGCGCCGAAGCTCCCCCGGTGTCTGGGATCAGGTTCTCCCTATGGATCAGGGCAGTGGATCCCAGAGGATTTGGGATCCTGCGGGGGGGAACCATGCACAGCAGCCAAGGATCAAGTTGTGGGTGCGCAATGGAGGGGGGAAACATCTTCCCCGGGATCAAAGAGGTCCCGACTGATCCCAGATCCACACGTGGCTCTCCCCATGGATCAGGGCAGTGGATCCCAAAGGATCTGGGGTGCAGCGTAGGTCCCCAGGGGCACTGAGGACCTACAAGTGATCCAGGAGAGGAACAGAGCCCCACAGGGTTGGGACAATTGAGGTTCTCCCAGGATTTGGGATCAAGAGGTAGATACCAATGCAGATGTGGGGTAGATCCCAGAGGATCTGGGCTTGAGAGATGGATCCCCAGATCACCAGGGATCGCGAGGTGGTGCCTGCGTGGATCTGGGAGAGCTGGACTGGTCCATAGGGGTGGAATATCCCCGAGAAAACGGAAAGTTTGGGATCCAGTAAGAACCAAGAACCGGAAAACCCAGGTGGCAGCGACTCCCTCAGATCCCTTTTTGGGATCAGCAGATCCCAGAAGCCACCAAGAGATCCCAAAACGCCCCCGGCAGATCCCAAGGGAGGAGAGACATGGACTCGGCTCAAGTGGCTCCCAAAGCTCCTGCGGTGGCCGAGAACCTCTGGATCTGGGGCGGATAGGTCCCAGAGAGCAGTGATCGCTCAAGGAATCCAGTGGCACCGGAGGATCCCTCCTTCTTCCCACCCCCCCCGCAAGGAATCAGGAGGGGCGGCAGCAATTCCACCTCCATTTCCCGGGATGAGGAAGCGGTAGATCCCTACAGGAGAGGAGTCGATCCTGTGGGAGATGGGCAGATCCCTACAGGAGAGGAGTCGATCCTGTGGGAGATGGGCAGATCCCTACAGGAGAGGAGTCGATCCTGTGGGAGATGGGCAGATCCCAAAGATGTGGCGGCTCCGGGCGATTTCTGAAGATCCGGGGAGCAGATTCCCTGCGATCCTCCGTGATGCCAAGGGACAGTAACCCCAGTAGATCCCAGAGGATCCAGCAGCACCAGAGGAGCCTTAATGGGACGGGGGGAGCTGCGACCCTCAGGGACAAGAGATCAGTTGATCCCGGGGACATAGAGGGGAGCCAGGAATTTCGGGGGGGGGGGGGGGGGGGTGACAAGGGACAGCGGATCCCAGGCTACCCAGCGGATCCCGAGGATCGGGCCTACCTGGGGACCTCCTGGAGGGCGGGGAGGTGACAATCGAGGTGATAGCAGTGCTCGCAACGGTCGCACATCACCACGGCACCGGCCTGGCAACAGACGCGACAACAAGAGACGCCGGGGCCAGGGGGGGATCCCTGTCCCCGCAACGAGGATCCGGTAGATCCCGGCCCCCCAAGGTGCTCGGGAAGCAGTGCCACCGGCTTAGTGTCCTGGATGTCCCCGATGGGCGCCTCCTGCTGCTCCTCCTGCGAGGAGGGAAAACGGGGTGAGACAAGAGAGCGGGGACGGACGGAGGGCGGGGGGGACGGACGAACAGAGGGACACCCACCTTGACGTGGGGGACAGGGGGTGGGGGGGGCTGCACCCCCCGCTCGATGATGATGAGGCTGAAGTCCTCGGCTGAGGTGCCGGGGAAGACGCGGAAGACGGGGGGCTGCGTCGCCCCCGAAAGATCCAGGTCCAGTCGCTCCAGGCTGACCCGCGGCACTTTGCAGAGGAGGGTGTTCACCGGACCCCCGGGGGGGCGGCTGATGGGGAACATGGGGGGGGGGGGGCACACAGGATTTTTAGGGGGACTTTCCCCCCCCTCAACCCTCCTGGGGGGGTCTGGTCCCTTTAGGATTGGGGGGGTGGCAACAGGGAGGGGGCCCCCAGGCAGCCTGCAGCAAAAGGGGACAAGGGACAAGGCGGGGGGGGGGGGTTGGGGGGACACATCAGGGACCCCCCCGGCATAGGGGGACCCCAAGAAGAGTGATAAGGGTCAGGGGAGCGTTGGGGACAGGGTGACAAGGGACCCCGGCCACCCTCTGGCATCAGGGCACCCCAAGAACAGAGTGACGGGGACATCCCGGATGGGGGAACCCTCAGGAAGGGGGGGGGTGACAAGGGTTGGGACTCGGGGGGTGTCACAGTTGCCCCCGGACAGAGGTGACAAAGGTCAGGGGAGCACTGGGGACAGGGTGACAAGGGGGGGGGGGACAGAGGTGACAAAGGTCAGGGGAGCATTGGGGACAGGGTGACAAGGGGGGGGGGGGGGTGGGCAGCCATCCCCCAGCATCGGGGGACCCCAGGTGACAAGGGACGAGAAGGGGGGGTGGGCAGCCACCCCCCCAGCATCGGGGGACCCCAGGTGACAAGGGACAAGGGGGGGGGTGGGCAGCCACCCCCCCCAGCATCGGGGGACCCCAGGTGACAAGGGACAAGGGGGGGGTGGGCAGCCACCCCCCGGCATCGGGGGACCCCAGGTGACAAGGGACAAGGGGGGGGGTGGGCAGCCACCCCCCCCAGCATCGGGGGACCCCAGGTGACAAGGGACAAGGGGGGGGTGGGCAGCCACCCCCCGGCATCGGGGGACCCCAGGTGACAAGGGACGAGGGGGGGGGGTGGGCAGCCACCCCCCCCAGCATCGGAGGACCCCAGGAAGGGCAACAAGGGTCAGGAGAGCATCGGGGACAGGGTGACAAGGGACAGGGGGTTCCTGGTCACCCCCTGGTACGGGGGACATGAAGGGAAGGGACCCCCAAAAACAAAGTGACAGGGACATCCCGGACAAAGGACAGCCAGGAAGGGGGGGGACAAGGGATGGGACTGGGGGGGGGGGGCTCATGTTGCCCCTGGACAGAGGTGACAAAGGTCAGGGGGACGTTGGGGACAGGGTGACAAGTGACAGGGGAGCGTCCCAGTGACCTGTGGGGACCAGGGGACAAGGACTGTCCTGGTTGTCCCCAGGGACAAGGGGCACGGTTGTCCCCAGCTCAGGGCTCCATCTCCCCCCCCCCCACCCCCCCCCCAACTCACTTTGGGGAATGGAGGTGCCTTAATTCCCTCCCCCCCCCATCCCTCCTTGTTACCGCTTAACGAGCAGCTTCTTAACGAACTTCTCTTCCTCCTCAGGAGCAGCGATGTGTTTTTTCCTGTATAACGAGGTCATCAGCGCACCTTTGGGGGAGGGGGGGGGGGCATGGGGGGGGCAGGGAGCCCCCTCCCAGCCCCAAAATTGGGTTCCTCCCAGTTGAGAGAGCTCTCAGGATGGAGCCCCCCCCCCCCCCCGGACAATGACGGGGACACGGTGGCCCTGTCCTCCACGTCTGGGTATGAAGTGACAGGGGACATGGGGGACCATGAGGAGGAGGGGGGAAAACACCCCCCCCCCAAGTGAGAAGATGCCCCCCCTGCCACCCCCCCCCCCCCCCCCCCAGACGTGGGGTGACAAGGGACAGGGTCGCTGGTGTGGGGTGACAAGGAAAGGAGGTGCCAGTATGGGGTGACAAAGGACGGTGCCATCTAAGCCACCCCTGGGGACAGTGTGACAGGGGTCCTAGGTGAGGGGGGGGGTGACAGGGGACAGATGGGGGGGGGGGGGGGTCCAAAGAAGCCACCGCCCAAGGTGCAGGGTGACAAGTGCCAGCAGATCCCAAGGGACAGGGGGGGACAAAGGACCAGGGTGGGGGGACACAAGGGACACAAGGGACACAAGGGACACAAGGGACACAAGGGACACAAGGGACACAAGGGGGGGGGGTCCCGCCCACCTCACCTCTTCACTCCAGTGACAGCGGTTTCGGGGGGGCCGTTGGCTGCTGAGAAAAAACCCACATCAGGGGCCTTCTTCCCCCCCACCCCACCTTCATCCTCCTCCTTTCTCCCTGTCCCCGTCCCCCCCCCCAAAAGTGTCACCTCCCCCAACTCACCGAACTCAGCGCCTGCGGCCACCGCGTTCCTGGGGCTCTCGGCCGTCTGGGGGTGAAGGTGGGGGGGTGACAAGTTGGGACAACTTTGTCCTTCGCCCCCCAGGGGAAAGCGAGGCAGGGTGGGCATCCCCAACCCCCCCCCACCGCTCTGCGGAACGTTGGGGGTCCCCTGTCCCTCCTCAGCCCTAATTTGGGGTCCCAGAGGGGACAGCAGGAGGGGACCGGGGGCGTGTTGTCCTTTGCTCACCACCATGGCTTGTAGGTGGCCCTGGAGAAGAGAGATTTGGGGTGGGGGGGGGGAGTTTAATATTAAGGGAGGGCACCCATGGGTGCAAGACCCCCCCCCCAAAAAAAAAACCCACCCTGATGCCCCCTAGAGGTACCTGTGCGGAGCCCGTGACGGGACTGGGGCCACGGGGACTGGCCACCGGCAACTGGGGGCTGAGGGACGGCGGGGGGAGACTTGGCTCCGAGATGATGGTGCCTGCGAGGGAGGTGAGGGACATCAGTGCTAAGGGGGGGGGGTCCAGTTGTCCCCAAGGTGTCCCCAGGGTGTCCCCTCACCGAAGCTCTCAGCGCTCTTAGTCCAGGCACTGGGGTCCCACTGGAATTTCATGTCACCCTGCGGCTCCACGGGGTCCACGATCATCTTGAGGGCGCGGTGGAGCTGGAAGGAGATCTAAAGGGTGGGGGGGACACGGGGGAGGGGGGGGCTCGTCACAACGCGGGGACCTCGAGGGGGACACGCGTGACAGCACTGTAGGGGTGTTTGTCACAAAGCGGAGAGCCCGAGGGGACACGTGGCAGCGTCCCACAGGCACCCGTCACACCGCGGGGACCCCGAGGGGACACGTGGCAGCACCCCGAGGGCACCCGTCACATTATGGGGACCCCGAGGGGACATGTGGCAGCACCCCGAGGGCACCCGTCACATTATGGGGACCCCGAGGGGACACGTGGCAGCACCCCGAGGGCACCCGTCACATTATGGGGACCCTGAGGGGACACGTGGCAGCACCCCGAGGGCACCCGTCACATTATGGGGACCCCGAGGGGACACGTGGCAGCACCCCGAGGGCACCCGTCACATTATGGGGACCCTGAGGGGACACGTGGCAGCACCCCGAGGGCACCCGTCACATTATGGGGACCCCGAGGGGACACGTGGCAGCACCCCGAGGGCACCCGTCACAGCGCGGGGACCCCGAGGGGACACGTGGCAGCACCCCGAGGGCACCCGTCACAGCGCGGGGACCCCGAGGGGACACGTGGCAGCACCCGTCACAGCGCGGGGACCCCGAGGGGACACGTGGCAGCACCCCGAGGGCACCGTCACAGCGCGGGGACCCCGAGGGGACACGTGGCAGCACCCCGAGGGCACCCGTCACAGCGCGGGGACCCCGAGGGGACACATGGCAGCACCCCGAGGGCACCCGTCACAGCGCGGGGACCCCGAGGGGACACGTGGCAGCACCCCGAGGGCACCGTCACAGCGCGGGGACCCCGAGGGGACACGTGGCAGCACCCGTCACAGCGCGGGGACCCCGAGGGGACACGTGGCAGCACCCCGAGGGCACCGTCACAGCGCGGGGACCCCGAGGGGACACGTGGCAGCACCCCGAGGGCACCCGTCACATTATGGGGACCCCGAGGGGACATGTGGCAGCACCCCGAGGGCACCCGTCACACCGTGGGGACCCCGAGGGGACACGTGGCAGCACCCCGAGGGCACCGTCACACCGCGGGGACCCCGAGGGGACACGTGGCAGCACCCTGAGGGCACCGTGACACCGTGGGGACCCTGAAGGGACATGTGGCAGCAGCCCAGGCCACCCACTGTGCCATGGGGACCCCGAGGGGACACGTGGCAGCACCCCGAGGGCACCCGTCACACCATGGGGACCCCGAGGGGACACGTGGCAGCACCCCGAGGGCACCGTCACAGCGCGGGGACCCCGAGGGGACACGTGGCAGCACCCCGAGGGCACCCGTCACATTATGGGGACCCCGAGGGGACACGTGGCAGCACCCCGAGGGCACCCGTCACATTATGGGGACCCCGAGGGGACATGTGGCAGCACCCCGAGGGCACCCGTCACATTATGGGGACCCCGAGGGGACATGTGGCAGCACCCCGAGGGCACCCGTCACATTATGGGGACCCCGAGGGGACACGTGGCAGCACCCCGAGGGCACCCGTCACATTATGGGGACCCCGAGGGGACACGTGGCAGCACCCCGAGGGCACCCGTCACATTATGGGGACCCCGAGGGGACACGTGGCAGCACCCCGAGGGGACACGTGGCAGCACCCCGAGAGCACAGTCACACCACGGGGAGCCCGAGGGGACGCGTGGCAGCACCCCAAGGGGACACGTGGCAGCACCCCGAGGGCACCCGTCACATTATGGGGACCCCGCGGGGACACGTGGCAGCACCCCGAGGGCACCCGTCACAGCGCGGGGACCCCGAGGGGACACGTGGCAGCACCCCGAGGGCACCCGTCACAGCGCGGGGACCCCGAGGGGACACGTGGCAGCACCCTGAGGGCACCCATTGCATCAGGGTGACCCCGAGGGGACACCCGCTGTGCCGAGGGGACCCCCAAGGGGACCCACTGTAGCGCCCATCCCACCATGGGGACTGCAATGGGACCCGATGTGGCACCCTGGTGGCACTTGTCACATCACAGGGACTCTGAGGGGACCTGCTCTGGATAACCCCCACGGCGGGGGGAGCACCCGTTCCAGTACAGGGACCCAACATGTCCCCGGGGACGTCACCGCGGCGCTCTGAGGGGGGACACGGTGCACCGTGGGGACACCGAGGGGGAGCTGGGGGCAAACCACCCCACAGGAGACCATCTCCTGACCTCGCTTGGCCCCACATCCCCCCCCAAAAAGGGGAACCTAGAGGAAAGGTGACCCCAGGCTGGGACACAGCTTCGCTCTCCAGCACCAGTTTCCCCACCGGTCCCAGAGATGAGAGAACCAAATGTCCCCAACCACCCATTGGGGGGGGTGGGGTGGGGTGTTCCCTGGCCAAGGTGAGGGGTTCAGGGGGGGTCCGGGAGGGGGTTTTGGCCCCTTTGTATCTCACCAGCTTCTTGGAGAGCAGCAGAGCAGTGTTGTTGTCGCTTTCCAGAGCCCAGGAGGCGAAACGGAGGATGTGCTCTTGGTGTCGTTGCAACTTGGTCATGGCCCAGTGCTGCCGTTCCAGTTTCTCCTGCTGCCCCACCGTCAGCTTCTACGAGGAAAGGGGAAGGGGGGAGGGGGGAAGACAACGCCACCTCAGGACAAGAGGGAGGGCGTTAACATGGCGGTTGTGTCACCGGCATCGTCCCCTCCCTACGCCGGTTCACCTGAGCGTCGTTGACCAACACTTTGCCGCGTTTGTTGAGTTCCTTCATGATCTGGAGAATGGCCATCTTCACGTCTACCTGCACCCGCTTCTGCACGTCCGTCACTTGGCGGATGCTGCAGGCAGAGAAAGGGTGATGAGAGGGGGTTTAAATGCCCCCACCCCCCGGAGGGGGGGGTCGGGGGGCAGATAATTGCCCCAGGGGGCACGGAAGGTACGTACAAGCCGCGCACTTCCTTGGTGGAGCGCTGCAGGCTGGCATGTTTGTCCCCCAAACGCTTGACCAGCGTCGATAGCATCTTGCGTTGGTTCCTCACCGCGTCCTCCAGGAACTGGTACCTGTGGGGAAGGGGGGGTGGGGGGGTGACAATGGGTCTGGGGATGCCAAAATGCCCCAGTGGGTGCAGTCATCCCCCCCCCAGTGACCCACTGGGGGGCCCCAAATTAGCCCCCCCCCCCCGCCCCAGCTCCTGGAGCCACTGGAGAAAGGAACCAACTCAAACGAGTGAGTTAAGCCCCTCAATACTTCTCTACTTTCCTTGTTAACTAGTTAGCTCATTAACAATCAAATTAATTTGGGTTAATGTGGGTTAAGGGGGTAACGAACTCATCAGCCACCACGCTTTAACTTGATGAGTAACACAAACCAAATTAGATCTTCTGCATCGGAAACGCTTTTAATATAAACAAATAAGTCGTCTAACCAGCTACTTGGTCAGCTAATTAATCCAATTAATTATCGATTCAACCAGAAAATTTAACCAGTTGAAAAGCAAAAACACTCTAAAAAAAAAACCCAATTAAAAATTGGTTAAAAATCCACCTAATTGAAGTAACTCGGAAGATAATTATATCGATTTTCCGTGACATCTCCAATTCCTTAATACCTAAAAAGCAATTAAAGCTCCTCAATCCAACCAGGCCGCTAATTAGCAAAGTAACTAATCAGACAACTCACCTATTTGGTTAAAACCAAAAATTAACCAAAATTAACACCCTACCAGGTCGATCCCTTCAGTAGCTGACCAGCTAATAACTAATAAGCTTCATTTTTAAAACCAGTAATTAACCAACAAGAATAATTCGCCTGCAGTTCTTTTTCAACGACTAGTTAATCAGCTTAATTATTTATCTACCTCCTCCATATTCATTAAGGTGCTGCGGGGCCTCGCCGAGAAGATGCACCGGCAATCTTTTCAGCCGATAAATAAACGTATCGCGTTATCCGACACTACCCCAAATCGCCGCTTTTTAAAGGCTAACGAGCTGGGTAACCCATCCAAGCGATAATTAGCCATGAAAAGAAAAAAAAAAAAGTCACCCTTTCCTAAGTTAATTACCACCGACGCCCACTCACTGGTGATCCTTGTGCACATTGAGCTGGCAATCGCGGCAGGTGAGCGTGTCGCACGTGTTGCAGAAGAGCACCAGCGGTTCGTGCTTGTGTATGGAGCAGTACACGGCGCATTCCCCCTCCTTCGCTTTGCCGCTGCCTGGGGGGAGGGGCGGAAAACGCGGGAGTGACGTCACCATGAGGTCACCGTGACATCACCAGCACCGCCACGGCACCCGCTGAGGAGGAGGAAGATGTCCTCGTAGGGTAGGGACGGCCACCGGGGTGGCACCTCCAGATGGACGCGGGGATACGCCGGCCACGGGATCGCTGCCTCAGAACGGGCGGTGCCGGCGCGGTGACGCCGGCGCGGTGACAACGCGGTGACAACGCGGTGACAAGGACAGACCTGTGGCCCGGACCGTGTGGTCCTTGGTGTATTTGACCCTCTGGTGGGCTTCCACACAGGTCTCGCAGAGCGGTTCCGAGCACTCGACGCAGTAGCTGGTGGCCAAGGCATTGTCCTCGCAGCTGGTGCAGCACTGGGAGGGGACAGGACACCCAGCATGGGGACACAGGGTTCGCGCAACCCAAGGGGAGCTCATTTCACCCTAATTAAGGATTAATTAAGCATTAACGATGCATTACCTGGCTGGATTCCTGGCTGGCGGCAGCGTCCTCGGCCCTGCTGTCCCTCAGGAAGTAGTTCTCCACGACGTCTGTCAGGTCACACTGGTGTTTGCAGATGGGGCAGTTGACCACTGCGGGGAGGGGGGGGGGGGGGATATCAGGGGGGGAGACCCCCCCCCAGGGGTCACCCCAAACCCCGTTTGCCACCGTTTGTCACTAGAGAGTCCCCTGGTGGACCCGCACGCCTGCCAAAAACGGGGTGGGCCACTAACGCGCTGCGGCGGCAAAGGAAGAAAGCAGAAGATCCCGGGACGGTGACGTGCAAAACCTCGGAGATTTCCAAAACTGGAGTCCCACCACAGCCCCGGTGTTGTCCCCGATGTCATCGCAGAGGGGACAGCACCACAGGGGGTCTCTGCTCCCAACGCAGGGTCCAGCATTGACCCAAATTTCCAGCCGAACCGTTGGGGTAAGGAAGTTTCTCCCAACATCCACCGTGAACCTCCACAGCCACTGCTTCTCGTTCGGCTCTGTCCTCCGCCTTCGCAGCAGCCGTTGAGGGACACTTCTTCTTCTTCCTCCTCCTCCTCCTCCTCCTCCTCCTCTCGGGAGCGGCGGTTGAGATGCCATCTCCCACAGAGCATCAGCAAAAGGATGTGGCGCTTTTGATCTCTCCAGAAACCTCCCCGTTTCTCAGCGGGGAGAGAAGATGGCGAGGAGGAGCCGGTAACGGGCTCCCAACGTCCCTGTTCCCCCTTCACTGGGAAGGTGGGACAACCCCACGGTGGGAAGGACACAGGAGTCCCGGTTGGCTTCGGAGCAGCCGTGGGCTCGGGGAGACCCCCACGGGCCACCCCACCTCGCGGGGGGGAAGCCGAGGGTGTCGACAGCACCCCAACTGCGTGGGTGCGTTTGCCCCCCCCCCCCCCAGCACGGCTGCCATCCCGCAGCACCCTCAAATCCACCCTGGCACACCCTAATCCCTCTCCGAAACCTCCCAGAGCTGTTTGTGCCACTTCCACCCATCTGTGTACACACACACGTGTGTGTGTGTGCCCCCACCCCCTCCTCCTCAGAGGGCTCCTTTACCCCCCCCCCCCCCCCCCAAGGCTCCCTTACCCCTTCCGAGGCTCCTTTGCCCCCCTCCCCCCCCCCCCGAGGCTCCCTTTCGCCCCACTAAGACTTCTTTCCCCACCCCAAAGCCCTTTTACCCCCCTTAAAGCTCCTTTAACTCTCCCCAAGGCTCTTTTACCGCCCCCCCCCCCCCCCAAAGGGCTCCCTTACTCCCCTCAGGGCTCCTTCCCCCCCATCCCCAGCTCTATTAGCCCCCTTTAAGGTTCAATTAGCCCCTCAGGGCTCCTTTAGCCCCCCTTTGAGGCTCCTTTAGCCCCCCTTTAGGGCTCCTTGAGCCCCCCTTTAGGGCTCCTTGAGCCCCCCCAAGGCTCCTTTATACCCCCCCAAGGCTCCTTTAGCTCCCTTGCCCCCCTCAGGGGTCCATTAGCCCCCTTTAATGTTCCTTTAGCCCCCATTAAGATCCCATTAGCCCCTACCAAGGCTCCTTTATACCGCCCCACTTTAAAGCTCCTTTACACCCCCCCCCCCTTTAAGGCTCCTTTATACCCCCCCCCCCCCCTTTAAGGCTCCTTTATACCCCCCCCCCCTTTAAGGCTCCTTTATACCCCCCCCCCTCTTTAAGGCTCCTTTATACCCCCCCCCCCTTTAAGGCTCCTTTATACCCCCCCCCCCTTTAAGGCTCCTTTATACCCCCCCCCCCCCCCTTTAAGGCTCCTTTATACCCCCCCCCCCCCCCCTTTTAAGGCTCCTTTATACCCCCCCCCCCTTTTAAGGCTCCTTTATACCCCCCCCCTCCCTTTAAGGCTCCTTTATACCCCCCCCCTTTAAGGCTCCTTTATACCCCCCCCCTTTAAGGCTCCTTTATACCCCCCCCCTTTAAGGCTCCTTTATACCCCCCCCCTTTAAGGCTCCTTTATACCCCCCCCTTTAAGGCTCCTTTATACCCCCCCCCTTTAAGGCTCCATTAGCCCCTCCCCAAGGCTCCATTAGCCCCCCCACAAGGCTTCTTTATACCCCCACAAGGCTTCTTTATACCCCCACAAGGCTTCTTTATACCCCCACAAGGCTCCTTTAGCTCCCTTGCCCCCTCGGGGGTCCATTAGCCCCCTTTAAGGCTCCTTTAGCCCCCCCCCAAGGCTCCGTCAGGAGTCCATTAGCCCCCTTTAAGGCCCCATTAGCCCCCTTTAAGGCCCCATTAGCCCCCTTTAAGGCCCCATTAGCCCCCTTTAAGGCCCCATTAGCCCCCTTTAAGGCCCCTTTACCCCCCCCCAAGGCCCCTTAGCCCCTCCCTCAAAGCCTCCTTAGCCCCCCCCCCCTCAAGGCTACCTTATGGCAGAGCTCTCTCGCCCCACGTTAACAACCCACCACCCCCTCCCCGCCTTGCCTCACCTAACCCTTCCGGGGCGGGGGCGGCGGCAGGCCCCGGGACAGGCCGCAGGCACTCCCGACAGACCGAATGGAGGCAGGGCAGCAGGCGCGGTTCCCTCGCTGCCCTCAACTGCTCTCGGCAAACGCCGCAACGTTCCAGAAGGTCCAAAGAATCCGGTCTTTTCCCAGCGGGATCGCCCGCCTCCACCGCTGGGCCCGACATGGCGGCCACCGCCTCCCCTCAACACCTCAGTCCCCTCACTCCGAGAGCTTGCGAGGCCCCCGCCCCTCCGCAGCAGCCAATCAGCGCCCGCTCTGCGCCGAGGAGGCGGGGACTAGAGGAGATTGACGGGGTGGAAAGGCAATGGGAGACCAAGGGAGAACGGGGAAGGCGAGAGGGGCGGGAAGGACCCTCCGGCATGTGAGGCGCGGAGGCGGAGTCAAAGGGGATAGACCAATCAGCTCGCTCAGTGGGTGGAGGCCACATTTCTGTTCCAATAGAAATCCGGAGAGCGCGGACTGACAGCAAACGAATCCAATCAACTTCTAACAAGCGCTCCGCTCCCCCGACTGGGAGGGCGAATGTTGTCTTGTAGCCAAAACGGCGGGCAGGCGCCGGACCAATCAGCGATCGACTCACCTCGGGGGAAGGCGGTGACTTTTAAGCTCATCGATACGCTTAGCCAATCGGCATCCGTAGTCCTCGGGAAGGCGGGGCAGAAGCTCCGATCGACAGTTCAGCGACCCAATCAGCTTTGCAAGTACCTCAGCAACCCCAGAGCCGGGCTGGAGTCAGTCGGGATCGGCCGCGGTGGAAGCGGGTGGGGGTGGGAGCGCCGGGGGGGATGGAGGCGGCTGCACAGCCCCGTGCAAGTGAGTAAAAACACTTTAAAAACCACTTAATATCGCCGTCGGAGAGTATAATTTAAAACCAGTGCTCGGTGACAGTTGCTGGGAGGGTCGTACAGGCGGTTGGGGGGGGGACCAGGGCGGTGGATTGGGGGCAAACTGGGCCAAACTGGGGCTCCCCTCGCTACCCATAGGGGTAAATATCTCCCATCCCCCCCAAAAAAGCACCCAAATTTAATAGCCCGCCGGTGATTTGCGAGGGGGGGGGGGGGGGGAGAGACCCGAAAACCAGTTTGGGAGCTTCTCCCCTCCCTCATTCCCAGTTTGGCTGTATCTCCCCTCCCCCATTCCCAGTTTGGGAGCTTCTCCCACCCCCCCACCATTCCCAGTTTGGCTGTATCTCCCCTCCCCCGTTCCCAGTGTGGGAGCTTCTCCCGCCCCCCCCCATTCCCAGTTTGGCTGTATCTCCCCTCCCCCATTCCCAGTTTGGGAGCTTCTCCCGCCCCCCCCATTCCCAGTTTGGCTGTATCTCCCCTCCCCCATTCCCAGTTTGGGAGCTTCTCCCGCCCCCCCCATTCCCAGTTTGGCTGTATCTCCCCTCCCCCATTCCCAGTTTGGGAGCTTCTCCCGCCCCCCACCATTCCCAGTTTGGCTGTATCTCCCCTCCCCCATTCCCAGTTTGGGAGCTTCTCCCGCCCCCCACCATTCCCAGTTTGGCTGTATCTCCCCTCCCCCATTCCCAGTTTGGGAGCTTCTCCCGCCCCCCCCATTCCCAGTTTGGCTGTATCTCCCCTCCCCCATTCCCAGTTTGGGAGCTTCTCCCGCCCCCCACCATTCCCAGTTTGGCTGTATCTCCCCTCCCCCATTCCCAGTGTGGGAGCTTCTCCCGCCCCCCCCATTCCCAGTTTGGGAGCTTCTCCCGCCCCCCCCATTCCCAGTTTGGGAGCTTCTCCCGCCCCCCCCATTCCCAGTTTGGCTGTATCTCCCCTCCCCCATTCCCAGTTTGGGAGCTTCTCCCGCCCCCCACCATTCCCAGTTTGGCTGTATCTCCCCTCCCCCATTCCCAGTTTGGGAGCTTCTCCTGCCCCCCCCATTCCCAGTTTGGGAGCTTCTCCCGCCCCCCCCATTCCCAGTTTGGCTGTATCTCCCCTCCCCCATTCCCAGTTTGGGAGCTTCTCCCGCCCCCCACCATTCCCAGTTTGGCTGTATCTCCCCTCCCCCATTCCCAGTTTGGGAGCTTCTCCCACCCCCCCCCCCATTCCCAGTTTGGCTGTATCTCCCCTCCCCCATTCCCAGTTTGGGAGCTTCTCCCGCCCCCCCCCCATTCCCAGTTTGGCTGTATCTCCCCTCCCCCATTCCCAGTGTGGGAGTTTCTCCCGCCCCCCCCCCATTCCCAGTTTGGCTGTATCTCCCCTCCCCCATTCCCAGTTTGGGAGCTTCTCCCGCCCCCCACCATTCCCAGTTTGGCTGTATCTCCCCTCCCCCATTCCCAGTTTGGGAGCTTCTCCCACCCCCCCCCCATTCCCAGTTTGGCTGTATCTCCCCTCCCCCATTCCCAGTTTGGGAGCTTCTCCCGCCCCCCCCATTCCCAGTTTGGCTGTATCTCCCCTCCCCCATTCCCAGTGTGGGAGCTTCTCCCGCCCCCCCCCCATTCCCAGTTTGGCTGTATCTCCCCTCCCCCATTCCCAGTTTGGGAGCTTCTCCCGCCCCCCCCCATTCCCAGTTTGGGGGGGGGGGGTGTTCCCCCCAGTCATCCCCTTCTTGCCATTTTTGGGGAGGAGGTCTATCCCCCCTCCCCCATTCCCAGTTTGGGGCTGAGTCCCAATTCCCCATTCCCAGTTAGAGCGATTTAATCCCCTCACCCATTCCCTGTTTGGGGGGGGGGGGGGGGGGGGGGGCGGTGCCCCATTCCCAGTTTGCGAGTTTATCTCCCTCCCCTATTCCCAGTTTGGGGGTGCTGCACACAAGTCCCCTCCCCCATTCCCAGTTTGAGGGGGGTTCCCCCTCCCCCATTCCCAGTTTGAAGGGGGTTCCCCCTCCCCCTGTCCCAGTTTGGGGGGGGGGGGGGTGTCCCTGTTCACACCCCCTCCTCTGTTCCCAGTTTAGGAGCTTCTCTCCCAGTTTGGGGGCTCCCTTCCCCCCCCCCCATCCATGGGGGGGGGGGTGTCTCCCCCACCCCACCGTGGGGACCGCAATGGGACCTCCCAAATGTCCCCACCCCCGCACCAATGAGGATGTGGCACCCAACTGGGAGCTACTGGGAGAGGATGGGGGGGTGGGGGGGGCACCTATGGGTGCTGACCCCACTGCGTCACCCCCCGCTCTGGGGTGGGGACATCCCCCCACTGCTGCCGCCAGTTTGGCCCAACTCGGGGAAGGGCCCACCCGAGGTACTGGGAGGGATAGGGGGGAACTGGGAGCTACTGGGAGAGGATGGGGGGGGGGGGGAGGGCACCGGGTGCTGACCCCACTGTGTCACCCCCCGCTCTGGGGTGGGGACATCCCCCCGCTGCTGCCGCCAGTTTGGCCCAACTCGGGGAAGGGCCCACCCGAGGTACTGGGAGGGATAGGGGGGAACTGGGAGCACTGGGGAGGGGAATGGGGGTGATGGGGAGGCTGGTAGGGTGGACATAGAGGGGCACCGGGGGTTACTGGGAGTGCTGGGGCGTTATTGGGAGGACTGGGTGGGGACTGGGAGTGCTGGAGAAGCTGGTGGGTAGACACAGGGGGGCAGCAGGGGGTTACTGGGAGTACTGGGGGGGGACTGGGAGAACTAAGAGGGGACTGGGGGGGTGGGGGGGCACGAGGGGGTTACTGGGAGTACTGGGGAGGGGACTGGGAGTGCTGGGGGGCAGAAGTGGGAGCACTGGGGAGGGACTGGGAGTGCTGGAGAGGCTGGTGGGGTGGCGATGGGGGGGCACCAGGGGGTTACTGGGAATACTGGGGAGGGGACTGGGAGTGCTGGGGGGCAGAAGTGGGAGCACTGGGGAGGGACTGGGAGTGCTGGAGAGGCTGGTGGGGTGGCGATGGGGGGGCAGCAGGGGGTTACTGGGAATACTGGGGAGGGGACTGGGAGTGCTGGGGGGCAGAACTGGTAGCACTAAATGGGAACTGGGAGCACTGGGGGGTACTGGGAGTGCTGGGGAGGGATGGGGAGCACTACGGGGGGGACTGGGAGGACTGGGAAGGCTGGTGGGGTGGATGATAGAGGGCACCATGGGGGTACTGGGAGTGCTGGGGAGGTTATTGGAATTACTGGGTCTTACTGGGAGCACTGGGAACGTCGGCTGGAGGAAACCAGGAGCACTGGGGTGTTACTGGGAGCACTTGGGAGGCACTGGGGGTTGCTGGGAACTCTGCAGGGAGCTGGGAGTTAGTGGGAGCTCTGGAGGGAGTTACTGGGAGGGCACTGGGGGTTACTGGGAGCACTGGCTGACGATGGTATCCCCGCAGGAGCCATGTTCCTGGCCGAGGGCCCCTGGGCGCTGGTGGCCCCGGGACAGTGTCACCCCCACGTCCCCCCCGGTGAGCACCCATGTCCCCCTGTGTCCCCATGTCCCCCTGTGTCCCCCATGTCCCCTCGGGTCCCCCCGTGTCCCCCCGTGTCCCCCCACAGCCTCCCGAGTCCCCTCCTGTCCCCCTCCCTGTCCCCAGTGTCCCCCGTTGTCCCCCCCCCCCCCGTGTCCTCAGGTCCCTCCACATCCCCTGGTGTCCCCATGTCCCCCTGTGTCCCCACCGTGTCCCCCCCTGGTGTCCCCATGTCCCCCTGTGTCCCCACCGTGTCCCCATGTCCCCTTCTGTCCCCACCATGTCCCCATGTCCCCCAGTGTCCCCCGCTGTCCCCCCCCGTGTCCTCAGGTCCCTCCACATCCCCTGGTGTCCCCATGTCCCCCAGTGTCCCCACCATGTCCCCATGTCCCCCAGTGTCCCCCACTGTCCCCCCCCGTGTCCTCAGGTCCCTCCACATCCCCTGGTGTCCCCATGTCCCCCTGGTGTCCCCATGTCCCCCAGTGTCCCCACCACGTCCCCATGTCCCCCAGTGTCCCCCACTGTCCCCCCCCGTGTCCTCAGGTCCCTCCACATCCCCTGGTGTCCCCATGTCCCCCCGTGTCCCCACCGTGTCCCCCCCCGTGTCCTCAGGTCCCTCCACATCCCCTGGTGTCCCCATGTCCCCCTGTGTCCCCATGTCCCCCTGTGTCCCCACCGTGTCCCCCCCCCCCGTGTCCTCAGGTCCCTCCACATCCCCTGGTGTCCCCATGTCCCCTTCTGTCCCCACCGTGTCCCCCCCCCGTGTCCTCAGGTCCCTCCACATCCCCTGGTGTCCCCATGTCCCCCTGTGTCCCCACCGTGTCCCCCCCCTGTTGTCCCCATGTCCTCTCATGTCCCCCCCATGTCCCGCCAGGTGTCCTCCCCACATCCTCCTGTGACTCTGTGTCCCTCCATGTCCCCACGTCACACCGTGTGTCCCCTCACATGGCACCGTGTCCTCTGTGTCCCCACATCTCCTGTGTGTCCCCCCCATGTCATATCTCACGTCCCCCCCCCGTCCCCGTGGCACTCCGAATGTCCCCATCTCTCTCTCCACGTGTCCCCTTTGTCACACCACATGGCCCCCCCCGTCCCCATGTCACACCAAATGTCCCCCATGTCCCCATCTCTCTCCATGTGTCCCCCACGTCCCTCCACACATCCCCCGTGTCACACTGTGTGTCCCCCACATCACCCCCTGTGTCGCTCCATGTGTCCCCATGTCACTCCCAGTGTCCCCCATGTCACTGTGTCCCCCATATTCCCATGGCCCCCCATGTGTCCCCATGTCACTCCATGTCCCTCTGTGTGTGCCCCATGTCCCTCCGTGTCCCCCATGTCACACCATGTCCCCATGTCACACCACAAGTACCTCCACATGTCCCCCATGTCATACCACGTGTCCCCACGTCACACCACAGATCCCTCCGCATGTCCCCTCTGTCCCTCCACATGTCCCCATGTCTCTCTGCATGTTCCTACGTGTCCCCATGTCCCTCTGTGTGGCCCACATCACACCGCGTGTCCCTCCATGTCCTCCTGCATGTCCCCATGTCATACCACGTCCCCCACGTCACACCGCGTGTCCCTCCGTGTCCCCCATGTCCCTCCGTGTCCCCCATGTCACACCATGTCCCCATGTCACACCATGTCCCCATGTCACACCACATGTACCTCCACGTGTCCCCCATGTCACACCCCATCTCTCACATCACACTGTGTCCCTCCATGTCCCCCCATGTCCCTCCACGTGTCCCCACGTCACACCACAGATCCCTCCGCATGTCCCCTCTGTCCCTCCACATGTCCCCATGTCTCTCTGCATGTTCCTACGTGTCCCCATGTCCCTCTGTGTGGCCCACATCACACCGCGTGTCCCTCCGTGTCCTCCTGCATGTCCCCATGTCATACCACGTCCCCACGTCACACCGCGTGTCCCTCCGTGTCCCCCATGTCCCATCGTGTCCCCCATGTCACACCACGTCGCCCATGGCACACCACATGTCCCCCACGTGTGTCCCTCCGTGTCTCACGTCACACCGCATGTCCCATGTGTCCCTCCGCGTGTCCCCTGTGTCCCTCCGCGTGTCTTGCGTCACACTGCGTGTCCCCCATGTCCCACCGTGTGGACCTCTGTGTCCCCATTGTCAAACCGTGTGTCCCCCATGTCACACCCTATGTCCCCCATGTTCCTCCACATGTCCTTCTGCGTGTCCTTCCATGTGTCCCCATGTCCCTCCGTGTGTGTCCCATGTCACACCACGTCCCTCCACGTGTCCCCCATGTCCCACCGTGTGTACCTGTGTCCCCCATGTCACGCTGTGTGTCCCTCTGTCCCCCATGTCATACCACGTGTCCCTTTGTGTGTCCCATGTCACACCGTGTGTCCCTCCATCTTCCCCATGTCCCTCCGTGTGTCCCTCGGTGTCCCCCATGTCATACCACGTGTCCCTCCGTGTCCCCCATGTCCCTCTGCGTGTCTCCCATGTCCCACTGTGTGTCCCTCTGTCCCCCATGTCATACCACGTGTCCCTTTGCGTGTCCCCCATGTCCCTTTGTGTGTCCCATGTCACACCGTGTGTCCCTCCATCTTCCCCATGTCCCTCGGTGTCCCCCATGTCATACCACGTGTCCCTCTGTGTCCCCCATGTCCCTCTGCGTGTCTCCCATGTCACACCGTGTGTCCCTCGGTGTCCCCCATGTCCCACTGTGTGTCCCTCTGTCCCCCATGTCATAGCACGTGTCCCTTTGCGTGTCCCCCGTGTCCCTTTGCGTGTCCCCCATGTCCCTTTGTGTGTCCCATGTCACACCGTGTGTCCCTCCATCTTCCCCATGTCCCTCCGTGTGTCCCTTCGTATGTCCCCTATGTCCCTCCATGTGTCCCTCAGTGTCCCCCATGTCATACCACGTGTCCCTCCATGTGTCCCCCATGTCCCGCCGTGTGTACCCGTGTCCCCATTGTCATACCATGTCCCACCCTATGTACCCCATGTCCCTCTGTGTGTCCCTCCACGTGTCCCACGTCACACTGCTGTCCCTCTGCGTGTCTCCCGTGTCCCACTGTGTGTCCCTTTGTCCCCCATGTCATACCACGTGTCCCCCATGTCACACTGCGTGTCCTTCTGCATGTCCCCCATGTACCTCCACGTGTCCCCCGTGTCACACCCTCTATCCCCATGTGCCTCCGTGTGTCCCTCAGTGTCCCCCATGTCATACTATGTGTCCCTCCGTGTCCCCTGTGTCCCTCCACACGTCCCCCATGTTCCGCCGTGTGTACCCGTGTCCCCATTGTCATACCACGTGTCCCCCGTGTCACACCCTATGTCCCCGTGTCCCGCTATGTCCCTTCACATGTCCCATGTCACGCTGCGTGTCCCTCTGTGTGTCCCCCACGTGTCCCTTGTGTCCCTCCACGTGTCTCATGTCACACTGCGTGTCCCCCATGTCTCTCCGTGTGTCCCTCATGTCCCACTGTGTGTACCTCTGTGTCCCTCATGTCCCTTTGTGTGTCCCCCGTGTCCCTTTGTGTCCCCCCCACGTCGCACGGCGTGTCCCTCTGTGTGTCCCCCATGTCTCTCCATGTGTCCCCCATGTCCCTTTGTGTGTCCCCCACGTCTCACGGCGTGTCCCTCTGCGTGTCCCCCATGTCCCACTGTGTCCCCCATGTCATACCGTGTGACCCCCATGTCACACCCTATGTCCCCCATGTCCCTCCACGTATCCTTCCGCCTGTCCCACGTCGCACCGCGTGTCCCTCCGTGTCTCCCGCATGTCCCCAGCGTCCCCACACCCCGTCCCCCCCTCTCACTCTCCCCTCTCTCCGCAGCCCCCGGCCCCGCCACCCCTCCGCAACCACCCCCGGTGCCACCGCCATTGCCACCGCCGCCGCCCCCTACCCGCGCCACCGCCTGCCACCAGCGCGACGTCCCCACCTCCCCGGAGGGCCACCGCTGCGCCGATTGCGGTAAGACCTTCGCCGCCCGCTCCCGTTTGGCGGTGCACCGCCGGGTACACACCGGCGAACGGCCTTTCGCCTGCGCCCACTGCGGCAAACGCTTCAGCCAAAGCTCGGCGTTGGCGTTGCACCGGCGCGGTCACACCGGCGAGCGGCCTCACGCCTGCGCCGACTGCGGCAAAACCTTCGCCGTCCCCTCGCATCTCGCCGTCCACCGCCGGGTACACACCGGCGAGCGCCCCTTCGCCTGCGCCCACTGCGGCAAACGCTTCAGCCAAAGCTCGGCGTTGGCGTTGCACCGGCGCGGTCACACCGGCGAACGGCCTCACGCCTGCGCCGACTGCGGCAAAACCTTCGCCGTCGCTTCCCACCTCACCGCTCACCGCCGCATCCACACCGGGGAGAAGCCATTCCCCTGCCCGCGGTGCGGCAAATGCTTCCGCCAGCGCTCCGGCCTCGTCACCCACCAGCGGGGACACAAGTAGCCCTCGGGGACACCAAACGGGTGCCGGGTGTCACCGAAGCGGACGCCAGGAGCTCCAAAGGACACCGAAATATGGACGTGGGGAATCCCCTTAGCTCTGCCTGTCGTTGTGGGGACATCAGGTGTCACCGCCAGCGCTCCGGCCTCGTCACCCACCAGCGGGGACACAAGTAGCCTCGGGGACACCAAAACGGGTGCCGGGTGTCACCGAAGCCGACGCCAGGAGCTCCAAAGGACACCGAAATATGGACATGGGGAATCCCCTTAGCTCTGCCTGTCGTTGTGGGGCCATCAGGTGCCACCGCCAGCGCTCAGGCTTTGTCACCCACCAGTGAGGACACAAGTCACCTTGGGGACACCAAAACGGGTGCCAGGTGTCACCGAAGCCGACGCCAGGAGCCCCAAAGGACACCGAAATATGGATATGGGGAATCCCCTTAGCTCTGCTCGTCACCGTGGGGACATCAGGTGCCACCACCAGCGCTCCGGCCTCGTCACACACCAGCGGGGACACAAGTAGCTCTCGGGGACACCAAAACGGGTGCCGGGTGTCACCGAAGCCGACGCCAGGAGCTCCAAAGGACACCAAAATATGGACGTGAGGAATGCCCTTATCTCTGCCTGTCATTATGGGGACATCAGGTGCCACCGCCAGCGCTCAGGCTTTGTCACCCACCAGTGAGGACACAAGTCACCTTGGGGACACCAAAACGGGTGCCAGGTGTCACCGAAGCCGACGCCAGGAGCTCCAAAGGACACCGAAATATGGTTATGGGGAATCCCCTTAGCTCTGCCCGTCATTGTGGGGACATCGGGGAGCCACCGCCAGCGCTCCGGCCTTGTCACCCACCAGCGGGGACACAAGTAGCCCTCGGGGACACCAAACGGGTGCCGGGTGTCACCGAAGCCGACGCCAGGAGCCCCAAAGGACACCGAAATATGGACGTGGGGAATCCCCTTAGCTCTGCCTGTCATTATGGGGACATCAGGTGCCACCGCCAGCGCTGCGGCCTTGTCACCCACCGGCGGGGACACAAGTAGCCCTCGGGGACACCAAAACGGGTGCCGGGTGTCACCGAAGCCGACGCCAGGAGCTCCAAAGGACACCGAAATATGGACGTGGGGAATCCCCTTAGCTCTGCCTGTCGTTGTGGGGACATCAGGTGCCACCGCCAGCGCTCCGGCTTTGTCACCCACCGGCGGGGACACAAGTAGCCTCGGGGACACCAAACGGGTGCCGGGTGTCACCGAGTCTGCCACCAGGAGCCCCAAAGGACATCGAAATATGGACATGGGGAATCCCTTTAGCTCTGCCCGTCACCGTGGTGACATCGGGGAGCCACCGCCAGCGCTCCGGTCTCGTCACCCACCAGCGGGGACACAAGTAGCCCTCGGGGACACCAAAACGGGTGCCGGGTGTCACCGAAGCCGACGCCAGGAGCTCCAAAGGACACCGAAATATGGACGTGGGGAATCCCTTTAGCTCTGCCCATCACCGTGGGGACATCAGGTGCCACCACCAGCGCTCTGGCTTTGTCACCCACCAGTGAGGACACAAGTCGCCCTCGGGGACACCAAAACGGGTGCCCAATGTCACCAAATCCATCACCAGGAGCCCCAAAGAACCTCGAAATATGGACATGGGGAATCCCTTTAGCTCTGCCCGTCATCGTGGGGACATCGGGGAGCCACCGCCAGCGCTCCGGCCTTGTCACCCACCAGTGGGGACACAAGTAGTCCTCGGGGACACCAAAACGGGTGCCGGGTGTCACCGAGTCTGCCACCAGGAGCTCCAAAGGACACCGAAATATGGACGTGGGGAATGCCCTTAGCTCTGCCCGTCACCGTGGGGACATCAGGTGCCACCGCCAGCGCTCCGGCCTTGTCACCCGCCAGTGAGGACACAAGTCACCTTGGGGACACCAAAACGGGTGCCCAATGTCACCAAATCCATCACCAGGAGCCCCAAAGAACCTCGAAATATGGACATGGGGAATCCCTTTAGCTCTGCCCGTCACCGTGGGGACATCGGGTGCCACCGCCAGCGCTCCGGCCTTGTCACCCACCGGTGAGGACACGGGTCACCTCGGGGACTCCCCAAATTCCGCTCTGGACGTGTCCGTGTCGTCATCGTCGTCATCGTCGTCCCCCCCCCCCAGCTCTGTCTCCCCAAATTCACCTCCGCACCCCTGGGACATGGAGATGTCCCCATCCCTGTGTCCCCTCCGTAGCCCTCTGGGCCACAGAGCTCCCAAAATGGGGCAAAAACCTGCCGAAATGGGGAAAACTGCCCCAATATATAACGCGGGGTGGTTGGGGGGGGGGGGGAAGACCATCGAGTCGCGGTCCTCCGAGCGGCGCAGAGCGGCCCCTGGTGGTGCCTGAGCCCTTCCGGGTTCTCGGGGCGCTGCTGCCTCCGCCGCGGGTGGGTGGGGGGGGGGGCGGGGGGGACACACCCCCCCTGCACCCCCCTATGTCACCCCTCTCCCTCCAATTCCCCGTGTCCCCCTCCCCTTCCCTCCCCCCAGTCTGGGGACACCCCCTCCAGGGACCCTCTGATGCCACCCGGGTCTTTGCCCCCCCCCTCTCTTTTTTGGGGTCCCCTCTGGAGGTCCCCCACGCCCCCCCTTCATCCTCGGTGCCACTCCCCCTCTTTTGGGGTGTGCCCCCCCCATCCTCTTTGGGGTCCCCCCTCCCCTCTGGAGGTCCCTCACACCCCCCCTTCACCCTCGGTGTCCCCCCCCCTCTTTTGGGGTGTCCCCCCCCAGCTCCAGAGATCCCCTATGCCCCCCCCTTCACCCTCGGTGCCCCCCCCATTCTCTTTTGGGGCCCCCCCCTCCCCTCTGGAGGTCCCCCATGCCCCCCCTTCACCCTCGGTGCCACCCCCCCTCTTTTGGGGTGTGCCCCCCCATCCTCTTTTGGGATCCCCCCTCCCCTCTGGAGGTCTCCCACACCCTCCCTTCACCCTCGGTGTCCCCCCCCCTCTTTTGGGATGTCCCCCCCCAGCTCCAGAGGTCCCCTATGCCCCCCCCTTCACCCTCGGTGCCCCCCCCCATCCTCTTTTGCCGTCCCCTCTGGAGGTCCCCCACGCCCCCCCCCCCCCCCTTTTTTTGGGGTGCCCTCCCCTCTTTTGGGGTGTTCCCCCCTTTCACCCTGAGTGCCCCCACCTCCACCTCTGCCCCCCCCCCCCCCCCCAGCCCATCCAGGGCTCCCCCCAATCTCTCCAGCCCTGGCAGGGGGTGGCTCCCTTAGTCCCCCCCCCCTCGACATCTGGGTCCCCTTTTTGGGAGGTGGGGGGGGGGGGGGGAGGGGGGGGTGCTGACCCCCTGCACCCCACATTTTCCACCCCCACCCCCGTGTCTCCCCACAGGACGTGGAGGAGCCGCCTGGTGACGGGGACAGCGGAGGGGGGGGGGGGGGGGCATCGCAAAGCATCATGGGATGGCACCGACGCCAACCAAAGTACGTCCCCACCTCATCCAGGTTCCTCGTGGTTCTTTCCAGGGAATTCTGAGGAACTCTACGGATGGAGACCCACCACGGTCCTGGGTGTCTCCCCAGCTCCATCCCACCGCCGAGAGGGGGACACATGGGACATCGGAGAGGTCCCTGCTCCATCCCCACCCCAGGTCCATCCCTGACCTCCACGTTCCTCTTGGCCATCTCCGAATGAGATGGGGGTCTGCGAGGGCACCGTACGGCTCGGGAAGCAAACCGGGAGATCCAGGGGTGGGGGGCAATGAGGGAGATCGAAGGGGCGATTGGGGAGCTCAGGGGGCGATTTGGTAATTCCAGGGAACAATTAGGGATACTGGGGGGCAATTAAGAAACTCGGGGAGGGCAAATAGATCTCCAAGGTGACGCCCATCTCCATGTTCCCACAGACACCGTGAAGTCCCCCAGAGACAGACAGCCCTGAGAGCCCGGTGACATCGCCACCACTGTCCCCATCGCCCGGCCTGGGCTGGTCCTGGGGGCTGCCCCCTATGTCCCCTCCACGTACCCGAAAACCCTACAAGTGCACCGAATGCGACAAGGCCTTTGGGCAGAGCTCGCACCTGATGCGACGCTTGGCCACCCACACGGGGGAGAAGCCCTACAAGCGCGGCGCCTGCGCCAAGAGCTTCACCCAGAACTCCAACCTCTTGCAGCACCAGCGCACCCACACCGGCGAGAAACCCTACCAGTGCGGCGCTTGCGGCAAACGGTTTCGGCTGGAGCTCCAACCACAACCGGCACCGCCGTCTCCACAGCGGCCAGAAGCCCTTCCAGTGCGGCCAGTGCGGCAAATGCTTCGGCGAGAGCGCCCATCTGCTCGAGCACCAACGTACCCACACCGGCGAGAAGCCCTACCGCTATCCCGACTGCACCAAGACTTTCAGCCGCGGTTCCCACCTCGCTCGCCACCGCCACCTCCACGGAGCCGAGCGAAGGCCCAATCCGGCCCTGGCAATGCAGCGGAGGCTCTGAGGAGCTCCCCAAGGACAGGGGAGGAGGTGGTAGAGGAGATGGTGCTGTTTCTATGGTGGCCACGGGGACGTGGTTTGCCCTGCTGGTGGCCATCACCAACAGGAAGGTTCATGGAAGACCCATGACGTGGTCAATGGCTGCTACAGCCCTTCTGTGGTGGCCACGGGGACGTGGTTTGCCCTGCTGGTGGCCATCACCAACAGGAAGGTTCATGGAAGACCCATGACGTGGTCAATGGCTGCTACAGCCCTTCTGTGGTGGCCACGGGGATGTGGTTTGCCCTGCTGGTGGCCATCACCAACAGGAAGGTTCATGGAAGACCGATGACGTGGTCAATGGCTGCTACAGCCCTTCTGTGGTGGCCACGGGGATGTGGTTTGCCCTGCTGGTGGCCATCACAAACAGGAAGGTTCATGGAAGACCGATGACGTGGTCAATGGCTGCTGCAGCCCTTCTGTGGTGGCCACGGGGATGTGGTTTGCCCTGCTGGTGGCCATCACAAACAGGAAGGTTCATGGAAGACCGATGACGTGGTCAATGGCTGCTACAGCCCTTCTGTGGTGGCCACGGGGATGTGGTTTGCCCTGCTGGTGGCCATCACAAACAGGAAGGTTCATGGAAGACCGATGACGTGGTCAATGGCTGCTGCAGCCCTTCTGTGGTGGCCACGGGGATGTGGTTTGCCCTGCTGGTGGCCATCACAAACAGGAAGGTTCATGGAAGACCGATGACGTGGTCAATGGCTGCTACAGCCCTTCTGTGGTGGCCACGGGGATGTGGTTTGCCCTGCTGGTGGCCATCACCAACAGGAAGGTTCATGGAAGACCGATGACGTGGTCAATGGCTGCTACAGCCCTTCTGTGGTGGCCACGGGGACGTGGTTTGCCCTGCTGGTGGCCATCATCAACAGGAAGGTTCATGGAAGACCCATGACGTGGTCAATGGCTGCTACAGCCCTTCTGTGGTGGCCACGGGGACGTGGTTTGCCCTGCTGGTGGCCATCACCAACAGAAAGGTTCATGGAGGACCCATGATGTGGTCAATGGCTGCTACAGCCCTTCTGTGGTGGCCACGGGGACGTGGTTTGCCCTGCTGGTTGCCATCACCAACAGGAAGGTTCATGGAAGACCGATGACGTGGTCAATGGCTGCTACAGCCCATCTTTAGTGGCCATGGGGACGTGGTTTGCCCTGCTGGTGGCCATCACCAACAAAAAGGTTCATGGTGGACCCATGATGTGGTCAATGGCTGCTACAGCCCTTCTATGGTGGCCACGGGGACGTGGTTTGCCCTGCTGGTTGCCGTTATCAACAGGAAGGTTCATGGAGGACCCATGATGTGGCCAATGAGTCTATGACCCTTCTTTGGTGGCCATGGGGATGTGGTTTGGCCTTTTTGGTGCCCATCAAAAGACTTGGGAAGGGTCCATGACTCGGCCAATGGCTACTACAGCCCTCCTGTGGTGGCCACAGAGGTGTAGTTTGTCCCCACTGGTGCTCCATGTCAACAGAAAGACTTGGGGAGGTCCCATGATATGGCCAATGGCTACCACAGCCCTTCCATGGTGGCCTCGGGGACATAGTTTGGTCCCATCGACACCTGTCATCATCACAAAGACTCAGGGAGGTCCTGTGATGCGGCCAATGGCTACCACGGCCCTTCCACGGTGGCCACGGGGACATAGTTTGGTCCCATCGACACCTGTCATCATCACAAAGACTCAGGGAGGTCCTGTGATGCGGCCAATGGCTACCACGGCCCTTCCACGGTGGCCACGGGGACATAGTTTGGCCCCATTGACACCCGTCATCATCAGAAAGACTCAAGGAGGTCCCGTGAGTGGCCAACGGCTACCGTGGCCATTCCGTGGTGGCCACGTGCCCAGGGTTGGCACCCACCGTTCAGTAGGTGAGATGTCACGTGGGCAAGAGGTGAGGAGGGGGGGGGGGAGAGGAAATTTTTAGGAGAAAAAAAAAAAATCGCAATAACGGCACTAAAACAGTCCTTAAAACCCGCGTGTTGATTTTCACCACCCCCCGGTGCCGCCGAGTCTGTTGAACCGCCCCCCACCACTGCGGTTTTGGGGGGGGGGGGGGAGGGGACAGACGGAAACCACGTCACCGGGAGGGGACAAGCGGGATGGACCCCATCTCCCTCCGTCTGTCCATCCGGTGCATCGAATCCGTGGCTGAGGTGGGGGTCAAAGTCCTTTAGGTTTCACCCCAGGGGGCTCCAACAGCCCCGGGGGACTCGTCCACAGGCACGGGGGAGCCCCAAAGTCCACCCCCATGGCAGTTTGGGGGGGTGACAGAGACACGTGTTTCCCCCCCCCCGGCGGAACACCTTCACGCCGTGTGAGCGGAGCCGGCACCCGCAGCCTCGGTTCCTGGCCACGTTGCCAGCCCGGCTTCGGGTGGTGGTGGCCCCGGCGGTGGCCCCGGTGGTGGGACAGGGTGGGTAGCAGCGGCGTGACGCTCGAGGAGGGTGCGGTGGGAGAAGCCCTTGGTGCAGAGGCGGCACTGGAAGCGTTCAGGGCGGTGGGTGCGCATGTGGACGTTGAGGGAGCTCTTCTGGGTGAAGCGTTTGCAGCAGACGCCGCACTGGAAGGCGCGGACGCCCGTGTGGGTCACCATGTGCTTCAGCAGGTAGTCACGGAGGGAGAAGGAGCGCCAGCAGATGGAGCACTGGTGGGGCTTCTCGCCTACGGAGAGACAACCGTGGGTCAACCTGGATCGATATGGGTCAACCTGGATCGATGTGGGTCAACCTGGATCAATATGGGTCAACCTGGATCGATGTGGGTCAACCTGGATCGATGTGGGTCAACATGGATCAACACGGGTCAACCTGGATCGATGTGGGTCAACCTGGATCGATGTGGGTCAACCTGGATCAACACGGGTCAACCTGGAATCGATATGGGTCAACCTGGATCAATGTGGGTCAACCTGGATCAACACGGGTCAACCTGGATCGATGTGGGTCAACCTGGATCAACACGGGTCAACCTGGATCGATATGGGTCAACCTGGATCGATGTGGGTCAACCCGGATCAACATGGGTCAACCTGGATCGATATGGGTCAACCTGGATCAATGTGGGTCAACCCGGATCAACACGGGTCAACCTGGATCGATATGGGTCAACCTGGATCGATGTGGGTCAACCCGGATCAACACGGGTCAACCTGGATCGATGTGGGTCAACCTGGATCAACACGGGTCAACCTGGATCGATATGGGTCAACCTGGATCGATGTGGGTCAACCCGGATCAACATGGGTCAACCTGGATCGATATGGGTCAACCTGGATCAATGTGGGTCAACCTGGATCGATATGGGTCAACCTGGATCGATGTGGGTCAACCTGGATCGATGTGGGTCAGTCAACATGGATCAACACGGGTCAACACGGGTCAACCTGGATCGATATGGGTCAACCTGGATCGATGTGGGTCAACCTGGATCAACACGGGTCAACCTGGATCGATGTGGGTCAACCTGGATCGATATGGGTCAACCTGGATCGATATGGGTCAACCTGGATCGATGTGGGTCAACCTGGATCAATATGGGTCAACCTGGATCGATGTGGGTCAACCTGGATCGATGTGGGTCAACATGGATCAACACAGGTCAACACGGGTCAACCTGGATCGTTGTGGGTCAACCTGGATCAGCACGGGTCAACCTGGATCGATATGGGTCAACCTGGATTGATGTGGGTCAACCTGGATCAACACGGGTCAACCTGGATCGATATGGGTCAACCTGGATCGATGTGGGTCAACCGGGATCGATGTGGGTCAGTCAACATGGATCAACACGGGTCAACATGGGTCAACCTGGATCGATGTGGGTCAACCTGGATCGATGTGGGTCAACATGGATCAACACGGGTCAACACAGATCAACGTGGGTCAACATGGATCAATACAGGTCAACGTGGAGCAACGTGGAGCAACACAAGTTTCGGGTCAACATGGATCAATACAGGTCAACATGGAGCAACACATGTTGACACGGGTCAACACGGATCAGTAGAGGTCAACACGGAGCAACACAGGCTGACGGGTCAACATGGATCAATGCGGGTCAACATGGAGCAACATGGAGCAACACAGGTTGACGGGTCAACATGGATCAATACAGGTCAACATGGAGCAACACATTTTGACATGGGTCAACACGGATCAGTACAGGTCAACATGGAGCAACACATGTTGACATGGGTCAACATGGATCAGTACAGGTCAACACGGAGCAACACGAGCTGATGGGTCAACATGGAATGACACAGGTTGATATGGGTCAACATGGATCAGCACGGGTCAACACGGAGTGACACAGGTCAGCATGAGTCAACATAGATTAACACACGTCAGTGGATCAACGTGTGTCAAAAGGGAGTGATGTGCATTGACGAAGGTCAACACAGGTCATCATGGGTCAACGTGGGAGTGACGCGGGTAAACATGAACCAACATATGTCAACATAGATCAACACGGGTCAACACAGACCAACATGGGTCAGCAGGATTCCACAGGTGCTCATGGATCAACGTGGGTCAATACAGGTCACCATGGATCCACACAGTTTGACACAGCTCGACATGGTTCCACAGGTGAACATGGATCAACACGGGTCAGCACAGGTCAACATGAGACGGCAGATCAACACAGGTCAACATGGAGCAACACGTGAGTGACCGGATTAACAAAGCAACATGGATTGGCATGGGTCTACACGGGTCAACACTGATCGACATGGGTCAAAATGGGTGAACACACGTCAACACTGGATCAACATGGGTCAACACAGAGGGTCATGGGAGAACACGGATCAATGCAGGTCTACGTGGGTCAAAATGGAGCGACATGGGAGTCACGTAGGTGACCATAGATGAATAGGGCCCAACACGGGTCAACGGTGGTCAGCACAGGTCATTGCGGGCTGATGTGGGTCACCACTTCGTAACACGGGTCAACATGGGTCACCACAGAGCGACACACGTCAACGCTGGTCCCATGGAGCAATGCATGTCAACATGGACTGACACAGAGCAACGTGTGTCCGCATGGATTGACGTGGAGCGACGTGGGTGACCACATAGCGACGTGGGTCACCACTGATCACATGGAGGAAGACATGTCAACATGGATCAACACAGCAACATGTGTCGACATGGATTGACACAGAGCAACCTGTGGGTCAACCCAGGTTGATGTGGGTCATCACAGAGTCACATGGGTCACCACACAGAGATATGGGTCAACATGAGTTGACACAAAGTGACACAGGTGAACACATGTCAACACGGAGCAATGCGTGTTAACACGGACCAACACAGAGCAACATGAGTGAACGTGGCGTGACATGGAGCAACATGGGTCAGCGCAGGTCGATGTGGGTCACCAGAGTGACACAGGTCAACACTGATCATATGAAGCAACGCGTGTCAACGTGGAGCAGTGTATGTCAACATGGACCAACACAGAGCAACATGAGTGAACATGGAGTAACATGGAGCAATGTGGGTCACCACAGAGTGTCTATGTGTCACCACATAGTGAAGTTGGTCACCACAGAGTGACACAGGTCAACACTGATCATGTGGAGCAACGCGTGTCAACATGGACCAACACAGCAACGTATGTCAACACGGAGTGACATGGAGTGACATGGAGTGACATAGTTCAACACGTGATGAACATGAGTCAACACAAGAGTGACGTTGGTCACCACAAAGTGACACAGGTCAACGCTGATCACGTGGAGCAACGCGTGTCAACATGGACCGACGCAGCAACATGTGTCAACACGGAGTGACATGGAGTGACATGGAGTGACACAGTTCAACACGTGATGAACATGAGTCACCACAGAGTGTCTATGTGTCACCACATAGTGACATTGGTCACCACAGAGTGACACAGGTCAACACTGATCACGTGGAGCAACGCGTGTCAACATGGACCAACGCAGCAACATGTGTCAACACGGAGTGACATGGAGTGACATGGAATGACACAGTTCAACACGTGATGAACATGAGTCAACACAAGAGTGACGTTGGTCACCACAGAACGACACAGGTCAACGCTGATCACGTGGAGCAACGCGTGTCAACATGGACCAACACAGCAACATGTGTCAACACGGAGTGACATGGAGTGACACAGTTCAACACGTGATGAACATGAGTCAACACAAGAGTGATGTTGGTCACCACAGAGTGACACAGGTCAACGCTGATCACGTGGAGCAACGCGTGTCAACATGGACCAACGCAGCAACATGTGTCAACACGGAGTGACATGGAGTGACATGGAATGACACAGTTCAACACGTGAAGATCATGAGTCAACACAAGAGTGACGTTGGTCACCACAGAGTGACACAGGTCAACGCTGATCACGTGGAGCAACGCGTGTCAACATGGACCAACACAGTAACATGTGTCAACACGGAGTGACATGGAGTGACATAGTTCAACACGTGATGAACATGAGTCAACACAAGAGTGACGTTGGTCACCACAAAGTGACACAGGTCAACGCTGATCACGTGGAGCAACGCGTGTCAACATGGACCAACACAGCAACGTATGTCAACACGGAGTGACATGGATTGACATGGAGTGACACAGTTCAACATGTGAAGAACATGAGTCAACACAGAGTGTCTATGTGTCACCACGTAGTGATGTTGGTCACCACAGAGTGACACAGGTCAACGCTGATCACGTGGAGCAACACGTGTCAACATAGACCATCACAGCAACATGTGTCAACACGGAGTGACATGGAGTGACATGGAGTGACACGTTCAACTCGTGACGAACATGAGTCAACACAAGAGTGACGTTGGTCACCACAGAGTGACACAGGTCAACGCTGATCACGTGGAGCAACGCGTGTCAACATGGACCGACGCAGCAACATGTGTCAACACGGAGTGACACGGAGTGACACAGCTCAACCCGTTGCGTCCCTGTCCCCAACCCTCCGCACCCCCATCTCCCAACGGCCCCGTCCCCACATGTCCCCGCTCCCTCACTGCACCATCCCCCGTTGCCCCACATCCTTATCCCCTCCAACATCTCCCCACCCTTCCATCGTCCCCACCTCCCCCGTCCCCACGAGGGACCCTCTGCAGCTCCCGTGTCCCCCCCCCCCGGTGTCCCCTCCCCCCGGTGTCCCCTCTGCCGTGTCCCCTCTGCCGTGTCCCCTCACCGGAGTGGATGAACATATGTTTGGTGTAGTTCTTGCGGGAGCTGAAGGTCTTCTGGCAGTGACCGCACTGATAGGACGGCTCAGGACAACGTGAGGGACCGGGTTGGGCCACCTCGGGGACAGAGGGGACAACCCCCTCCACGCCCCCCTCGTAGAGCGCCGCCGGCGGCGCCGGCGGTGGCACCGGTGGCACGAAACCAAAACTGTTGCCCCCCGGCGGCGTCTTGACCCCAAACGCCGGCGCTCGGCCCGACGTCTCCAGGCCACCGCTGTCCTCGCCGGGCCACGGGGGCAAGAAAGCGTCGGCGAAGACCTCGGCAGCCCCGAAAAATGGCGGTTCCTCGGCAGCGAAGGGCGGGGCGGCGAAGCCTTCCTCCCCGACGGCAGCGGTGGTGCCCTCTTCTTCCTCCTCCTCCTCCTCCTCTTCCTCCTCTTTAACCGGCAACTGGAGGCGTAGAGGTTGCCGTTGTTTGCGACTGTGGCAACTGGGCGCCGGTTCCACCGGCCCGAAGCGGAGATCGGGTTCCGGCGGTGGTTTGGGACGGGAGTCAACGGGTGCCGGGGCGGGGTCGGGGCGGGGTCGGGGCGGGGCAGGCGGCAACGCCTTGGGAGCGCGGCTTTGAGAGATGATTTGGGTACACTCGTCGATGACGGTCTTGATTTGGAGGATGGAGGCGGCGGTGAGGATCTGGAGAGCTTCCGATTGGGCCACCACCAAACAACCGCTGTACATAAACTCCACCAACTGCCGTACGGCTCCGCTGGGGACAACGGGTGGCACCTCGATGGCCGAGTGACCCAAAAGCAGCTTGTCGTGGAAGAAGGGACTGCCGGCGGCCAGGACGCAGCGGTGAGCCCGTAAGGTGGCCTCACGGATACGCACCGTCACGTCGCAGAAGTGACCGCCCAACCGTTGACCGTTGAGGGTCTCCAGGAGGGACCGACTGAAGTTCTGGAGATGAATGTAGTGGACGGCTTCCGCCATGTTGATCAGGATGGGTGACCGGCGGGGACCGGGGTGGTCACCGAGGTCTGGAGATACCTGGGGAGATCGGATGGGGGTGTCACCAGGGGTTGGGGACATCAACGTGGGGTGGAGATGCATCACCAGGAGCTTGGGGAGTGGGGTGTCATCAGGAGTTGGGGACATCAACGTGGGGTGGAGAGGCCACCAGGGCATCACCAGTGACACCTTCTGGGATGTCTCCAGGGGTTGGGGACATCAACGTGGGGTGCAGATGCCACCGGGGCATCACCAGTGACACCTTCTGGGATGTCTCCAGGGGTTGGGGACACCAATGTGGGGTGGAGATGCCACCAGGGCATCACCAGGAGCTTGGGGAGTGGGGTGTCATCAGGAGTTGGGGACATCAACGTGGGGTGGAGAAGCCACCAGGGCACCACCAGGGGTTGGGGACACCCTGTGGGATGTCACCAGGGGTTGAGGACATCAACGTGGGGTGGAGAAGCCACCAGGGCATCACCAGAGGTTGGGGACACCTTCTGGGATGTCACCAGGGGTTGAGGACATCAACGTGGGGTGGAGAAGCCACCAGGGCATCACCAGTGACACCTTCTGGGATGTCACCAGGGGTTGGGGACATCAACGTGGGGTGGAGATACCACCAGGGCATCACCAGTGACACCTTCTGGGATGTCTCCAGGGGTTGGGGACATCAACGTGGGGTGGAGATACCACCAGGGCATCACCAGTGACACCTTCTGGGATGTCTCCAGGGGTTGGGGACATCAACGTGGGGTGGAGATGCCACCAGGGGTTGGGGACACCCACGAGAACGTCTGCAGGGGACATTAAGGACATTGTTGGGGCCCCCGACGTGGGGTGGAGATGCCACCAGGGCATCACCAGAGGTTGGGGACACCTTCTGGGATGTCACCAGGGGTTGGGGACATCAACGTGGGGTGCAGATGCCACCGGGGCATCACCAGTGACACCTTCTGGGATGTCACCAGGGGTTGGGGACATCAACGTGGGGTGGAGAAGCCACCAGGGCATCACCAGTGACACCTTCTGGGATGTCTCCAGGGGTTGGGGACATCAACGTGGGGTGGAGATGCCACCAGGGCATCACCAGTGACACCTTCTGGGATGTCACCAGGGGTTGGGGACATCAACGTGGGGTGGAGATACCACCAGGGCATCACCAGTGACACCTTCTGGGATGTCTCCAGGGGTTGGGGACACCGATGTGGGGTGGAGATGCCACCAGGGCATCACCAGGAGCTTGGGGAGTGGGGTGTCATCAGGAGTTGGGGACATCAACGTGGGGTGGAGATGCCACCAGGGGTTGGGGACACCCCTGAGGACATCCGCAGGGGACATTAAGGACATCGATGGGGACATCAACGTGGGGTGGAGAGGCCACCAGGGCATCACCAGTGACACCTTCTGGGATGTCACCAGGGGTTGGGGACATCAACGTGGGGTGGAGATGCCACCAGGGGTTGGGGACACCCCTGAGGACGTCCGCAGGGGACATTAAGGACATTGTTGGGGACACCGACGTGGGGTGGAGAAGCCACCAGGGCATCACCAGAGGTTGGGGACACCCTGGGGGATGTCACCAGGGGTTGGGGACATCAACGTGGGGTGGAGAGGCCACCAGGGCATCACCAGTGACACCTTCTGGGATGTCTCCAGGGGTTGGGGACATCAACGTGGGGTGGAGATGCCACCAGGGGTTGGGGACACCCCCGAGAACATCCGCAGGGGACATTAAGGACATTGTTGGGGACACCGACGTGGGGTGGAGAGGCCACCAGGGCACCACCAGGGGTTGGGGACACCTTCTGGGATGTCACCAGGGGTTGGGGACACCAACGTGGGGTGGAGAGGCCACCAGGGCATCACCAGTGACACCTTCTGGGATGTCTCCAGGGGTTGGGGACATCAACGTGGGGTGGAGATGCCACCAGGGGTTGGGGACACCCCTGAGGACATCCGCAGGGGACATTAAGGACATCGTTGGGGACACCGACGTGGGGTGGAGATGCCACCAGGGCATCACCAGTGGTTGTGGACGCCTTATGGGATGTCACCAGGGGTTGGGGACATCAACGTGGGGTGGAGATGCCACCAGGGCATCACCAGGGGTTGGGGACGCCTTATGGGATGTCACCAGGGGTTGGGGACATCAACGTGGGGTGGAGATGCCACCAGGGCATCACCAGTGACACCTTCTGGGATGTCACCAGGGGTTGGGGACACCCCTGAGGACGTCCGCAGGGGACATTAAGGACATTGTTGGGGCCCCCGACGTGGGGTGGAGATGCCACCAGGGCATCACCAGAGGTTGGGGACGCCTTATGGGATGTCACCAGGGGTTGGGGACATCAACGTGGGGTGGAGAGGCCACCAGGGCATCACCAGTGACACCTTCTGGGATGTCTCCAGGGGTTGGGGACATCAACGTGGGGTGGAGATGCCACCAGGGGTTGGGGACACCCCCGAGAACATCTGCAGGGGACATTAAGGACATTGTTGGGGACACCGACGTGGGGTGGAGAGGCCACCAGGGCACCACCAGGGGTTGGGGACACCCTGTGGGATGTCACCAGGGGTTGGGGACACCAACGTGGGGTGGAGATGCCACCAGGGGTTGGGGACACCTTCTGGGATGTCTCCAGGGGTTGGGGACATCAACATGGGGTGGAGATGCCACCAGGGGTTGGGGACACCCCTGAGGACGTCCGCAGGGGACATTAAGGACATTGTTGGGGACACCGACGTGGGGTGCAGATGCCACCAGGGCATCACCAGGGGTTGGGGACGCCTTATGGGATGTCACCAGGGGTTGGGGACATCAACGTGGGGTGGAGAGGCCACCAGGGCATCACCAGTGACACCTTCTGGGATGTCTCCAGGGGTTGGGGACATCAACGTGGGGTGGAGATGCCACCAGGGGTTGGGGACACCCTGTGGGATGTCACCAGGGGTTGGGGACACCGACATGGGGTGGAGAGGCCACCAGGGCATCACCAGTGACACCTTCTGGGATGTCACATGGGGTTGGGGACACCGACGTGGGGTGGAGATGCCACCAGGGGTTGGGGACACCCCCGAGAACATCTGCAGGGGACATTAAGGACATTCTTGGGGACATCAACGTGGGGTGGAGATGCCACCAGGGCACCACCAGAGGTTGGGGACACCTTCTGGGATGTCACCAGGGGTTGGGGACACCGACGTGGGGTGGAGATGCCACCAGGGCATCACCAGAGGTTGGGGACACCCTGTGGGATGTCACCAGGGGTTGGGGACACCGACGTGGGGTGGAGATGCCACCAGGGGTTGGGGACACCCCCCTGTGACGTCACCATGAGCGGGGGACACCTTTAGGTGACATCTCGGGGGGGGTCGTGGGAACCCCCTGTGTGGCCTCACCCTGAGGTGTGTGGGGGGGGGGGGAGGGCCCGGCGACACCTCGCGCGACGTCACGGGGCTGCGGCGACACCCGGGGGGGACACCCCCCCCCCTTCCTCCCCCCCCCCCCAAAAGGGACCCCAAAAGGGGGCGGGGCGGGGGCGGGGCCTCACTCACCTCCGCGCCCGCCCGCTCCGCCGCCGGCCCCCGACAGCCGGAAGCGCCCGCGCCGCCGCTTCCGGTCTTCCCCCCGCCCCCTTCCGCGTCACTTCCGGGGGAGGCGGCGGCCTCTCCCTCGCGCGAGGGGGACTCGGGAAGGGCGGGTCCTGCGCTGGGGGCGCCTATAGACCCCATAGGGACCCCCTATAGGGCCCCCCATAGTGCTATAATACCCTATAGACCCCATAGGGACCCCCTATAGGGACCCCCATAGCGCTATAATGCCCTATAGACCCCATAGGGACCCCCTATAGGGACCCCCATAGCGCTATAATGCCCTATAGACCCCATAGGGACCCCCTATAGGGACCCCCATAGCGATATAATGCCCTATAGACCCCATAGGGACCCCCTATAGGGACCCCCATAGCGCTATAATGCCCTATAGACCCCATAGGGACCCCCTATAGGGCCCCCCATAGTGCTATAATACCCTATAGACCCCATAGGGACCCCCTATAGGGACCCCATAGCGCCACAATACCCTATAGACCCCCATAGGGACCCCCTATAGGGAACCCCATAGCGCTATAATGCCCTATAGACCCCATAGGGACCCCCTATAGGGACCCCCATAGCGCTATAATGCCCTATAGACCCCATAGGGACCCCCTATA